>NC_081296.1:118016293-118319324 GCF_030435805.1 Mustela lutreola | reverse complement strand
GACTACTAGAAAAAGCTTAGATAAAACAATCCATAGGAAGCAGTTAGCATACCAGTAGCAAATTATTATTATACTACATATATTAATGCTGTTATTTTATAGACCCATTTATAAGATTTTACATAATTTATATACCACGTATTATTGTAGGCAGTTCCTAAAATGGCTGCCAAGAATCCCTGTGTCCTGTGCTCCAGCCTTGTGTAATCTCCTCCTCCTGAGTGTGGGTTGGACCTAGTGATTCTCTTCTTGAATAGAATACAGCAAAAGTGATATGATTTCACTTCTGAGATAAGGTTATAGAAGACTGATACTTCTATCTTGCTTATTCTCTCATTACTCTGAAGCTGCCATAGGAAAAGGCCCATGTGGAATGGAACAGAATCTGCCGACGACCATGTGAGTAAGCTTGAAAATGGAATCTGCACCAGTCAAGTCTTGATGTGACTGAAACTTGGCCCACATTTTGATTTCAGGCTTTTGAAAGACCATAGCCAGAAGATCTAGCTAAGCCATGCCCAGATTCTTAAGCAACAAATAACAATTGTTTTTAAATGACTTAGTCTTAGGGTGATTTGTTACGTAACAATAGATAAATAGTATATGTGCCTACTTCCTACTGGCGCTGAGTGCCTGGTCATCAGTTCATGTGTTATTCTTTCTGTCTCCAGCAAGCTGTACAAAATCTAAGGCACAGAGTGGGCGTTCAAGATGCCAGACAGAACTTAATCAATCACATTTTCTTATATATCCTGCTCACACATCTTACAAATACTATAAAAACTAAACTCAATTTAGAACAAATAAATAGTTCAATAAATAAAATTGTAATTATTAGTTAAACGCTATATTGGAAGACTAAAGGCATTTTTATTGTTTGCCAACCAGCATTCTACTTTTAACCATGAAAGAGTAACTGGTACTAGACTTGTGCTCACTAAAAATGTTAAGTATTTAGAAAATCTGTTTTCAAGATTGGGCAATAGCTAGACAACACTGTGACATTTGAGATAAGGTTAACAATCAAAGGTAAATCCTATAATCACTCCAGCTTTCTGCCTAAAATTTACTGAACACCAACACAAAAGTGGAGAACCCAGGCAAAGCAAAGCTGTCTTCCCGAAGTGATGTTAGACACTAAAGTTAAGACGTTTAAGGAGAAGAACATCTACAAGTCAATATATTGAAGAGGAGGGAGCTGCCTAGAGAAAAGGATCCAAAAATGTATATAGGATACTAAGCTCTGCATGTAGAAGACTTTATGAGGCTCGCAAAGAAAAATTAATCAAGAAAAAATAAATACTTGGTAACTGAAAAGTGAATATGTCTCAGAATTGTATAAAGGGGAAAAACCTGTGAGTTCCAACCAAAAACAATGAAAATGCCACATAGAAAACCTGGTGCATTCAGCAGAAAGCCAAGAAATAAAACATCTTAGAAGTTAGGGTTGGCATATAAATACAATGGAATATTAGGTAGCCATCAAATATTGATATCTTGCCATTTGCAACAACATGGATGGAAGTAGAAGGTATTATGCTAACACATAAATAAGTCAATCAGAGGAATACAATTATCATATGATCTCTCTGATATGCAGAATTTAAGAAACAAGGCAGAGGATTAAAGGAGAAAAGAGGAAAAAAATGAAACAAGACAAAACCAGAGAGGGAGACAAACCTTAAGAGACTTAATCTTAGGAAACAAACAGAGTTGCTGGAGGGGAGGACACTGAGGGGATGGGGTGCCTGGGTGACAGACATTGGGGAAGGTGTGTGTTGTGTAAGACTGATGAATCCCAGACCTGTATGCCTGAAACAAATAATACATTATATATTAATAACTTTTAAAAAGAAAATAAAAAGTAAATAAATTTTTTAAAAAAGAAGTTAGGGTTAAGTAAGCCCTAGAGCAGGGATCAGAAACTTTTCTCTAAGGAGCAGGATAATAAATATCATAAGCTACGTGAGATACATACAGTCTTTATCACATATTTTTCACTTTTATTTTTGTTTCTTTACAGCCCTTTAAGAATGTAAAATCCATTCTTACCTCAAAAGCCATACAAAAACAAGCTATGGACCATATTTAGCTCATAAGCCAGAGTTTAATGACTCTAGCCATAGAATTAAGAAGAAGCTAAGGAAAGCTACAACAAAACTTAAAAACAAGCTACAAAAGGATCAAGGTGATCTAAAAGTAAATTAAATGCCTAGCAAAACAAAATTCAATATTCTTTCAAGAAAGACAAAATAGGGACGCCTGGGTGGCACAGTTGGTTAAGCAGCTGCCTTCGGCTCAGGTCATGATCCCAGCGTCCTGGGATCGAGTCCCACATCGGGCTCCTTGCTCGGCAGGGAGCCTGCTTCTCCCTCTGCCTCTGCCTGCCATTCTGTCTGCCTGTGCTTGCTCTCTCCCCCTCTCTCTCTCTGATAAATAAAATCTTAAAAAAAAAAAAAAAAAAAAGAAAGACAAAATAAACTTCACACTCTCCAGCTACTAATCAAAAATTAGAAAGAACACTGAAAGAGATTATCTTGTGAGGCAGCCATCCAAGACCTAGTAAAGGCAAAGGATGGACTAGAATACTGAGCAAACTTAGCAGTCCGGACCTCATGCTAAGAATGAGGTAACAGCATTCCACTACTCCAAGAATTTTAAGTCTCTGACTCAGTGAAGGTAACAATTGCAAAAACAACAACAACAATGAAAATCACTGACTAGAATGACTCCATCCCCATCCATATATAAACAATCAGATCATAAACAATTTCTCAAAAAGAAAAATACCTATTTCTGGGCATAAATACTATTGACCTCAGTCTTTACAGCTCTGTACTTATAATGTCTGGCATGCAATAAAAAATCACGAGACACATAAAAAAAAAAAAAAAAAAAAAAAAAAAAAAAAAAACAAGAAATAACAAACCATTTTTAAGAGATAAAGCAAGCACACCAGAACCAGACCCATAATGAACTAGATGTTAGAACTATCAGACAGAAAATTCAGAATAATTATAACCAATATATTAAAAAGTCTAAAGTATGGACAACATACATGAACAGATGGAGGATTCAGCAGATAAAATGCCAAATTAACAAAAATAAAATATCAGAGGACCTCCAACAGGCTTATCAGAAAACTGGACAAAAGTTAAAACTAATCAACAAACATGACAAGAGGACATTAGATACTCTCCAAAATAAAGCTTGAAAAGGAAAAAAAAAAAAAAAGACTGCAAAAAAAAAAAAAAAAAGAAAAAGAAGGAATTCAAAATCTGTGGGAGTACTGATTATCAAATGATCTAACACATATATAACAAGAGTTCCAGAAAGAGAGGAGAGAAAATGAGGCAGAAAATATATTTTCTACAATCAATGGATGATAAACCACAAATCCAAGAAATGCAGAGAACTACTAGTAGGATAAATTTAAAATGTAGGGAAAGCTGCTGAAAACAAAGATAGAAAATCTTATAGGCAGCTGGGGGAAAAATTACATACAGATAAACAGAGAATGAGAACACATCTCTTGTCAGAAACAACGTTAGCCAGAAGACAATGAAGCAACAGCTTTAAAAATACTGAGTAGAGGGGAAGGGAGTGGGGATAGTGTCAAATTATAATGTGAAAATATCTTTTTTTTTTTAATTTATTTGACACAGAGAGAGAGAGAGAGAGATGTCACAAGCTGACAGAGAGGCAGGCAGAGAGAGAGGGGGAAGCAGGTTTCCTGCTGAGCAGGGAGCCTGATGTGGGACTCCATCCCAGGACCCTGGGATCATGACCTGAGCCGAAGGCAGAGGATTAACCCACTGAACCACCCAGGTGCCCCGAAAATATCTTTTAAAAACAGTCATTTCCAGGAAAAAACAAATGCTGAAAAATACTGTGTGTTAGCAAAACTGCACTATTAAAAAGAAATAGTTAAATGAAGTACACTGTAGTAAAGTTCTCACTGCACATTAGATTGATAAGTTAAAAATGTATATCATAAGTCCTAGAGCTGTGCTGTCTGCTTCAATAGTTACTTGCCACATGGAACCACTTAAACTAGAATTAACATTAAATATTTATTCTCAGTCACAGTAGCCACATTTCAAATGTTCAATAGCCACTTGTGCCTATGGCTACCATTATGAGTGGTGCAGATATAGAACATTTCCATCATCTCATTAAGTATAACATTTCCCCAGAGCAACAATTTAGAAAATAAAAATAAGTATAAAATTTAGAAAATTATAGAAAATAGAAAACAACTATAGAAAATAATTATAGAAATTTATAATATTTAGAAAATAAAAATAAGTATAAAAAATTCAAAAACATGATAAAAATTAAATCATAATTCAAAATACAAAACAGAAAGGATATACATAAGATATATGATATAGATCACCACTCTAGGATTTCTGAGAGGAGAGAATTTAGTATCTTGAGAAGACAGGGGAAAGTTTCATAGCTGCAGTAAAGAAGGGAGCACATCTGAGAGACGGCATGAGTAGTTTACCTTCTAAATAAGCTACTTCACTTAGTGTAGCGATTTATACATTACGCTCTATTTATTTTAAAATATATGTGTGGTTTTAATCAACATTTGTAATGGACAACATGTGGAACAAATTTACCATGTACTTCACCTAATTTTATACAGCACCATGATTCACTCACTCATTCATTCGAAAAATACTTAGTAAGTTCCTATCCTATAAAAGACTCTGTCCTAGGCACTGGAGTTGTACCAGTGAATAAGACAAATGAGAATCTCTGCCCTCAAGAGGTGATATTCTAGAGGATTCTAATTGCAAAGGGAAGTAATTCCACAGATACAACCTCAAAAAAGCCTCTTCTTGCAGAAACTAACATACTGAGTGATACAGTGAGAAATTCAATATAAACTATATCAACTGATTTCAAAAACACAATTAATCATTCTGTGAAAAACAACAAATGCAGTACCACTTATAACTGTCAAATTCTTATATCTAACAAGAAAATGACCAAAGCTACTTCCTTTAGCATCTGACTATGTGGAAATGATGTTTCCAAGAATCACATTCAAGTGGCTTCACTTTAATGCTAAGGGCAAAAGACGAGGATATAACAATATTCTACAGAACTAACTGACTACGAGTCAGAACAAAGACTTGTTCTGCTATGAACGATGTTCATAAGAAGATGGTCTTCTAATCTCAAAAATAATTCAGCACTCATTTAATATAAGTATGTATACACTTATACACTATGCAAAGGGAAATATGGCATTATACATCAAGTATTTCTGTAAAAACATCCCTTTTGATGAGAATTCCACTAGCAGAAATTTATACCAAGATGTGTTTTAACATATGAACAAAATGCATTTTACAAAGCTACTCATCACAACGCTTTATGCAATAGCTCCAAAGTAGAAAAAAATAATAATTGCACATCAACAGAAATATGGTTTAATAAACTGTGAATTACTGTTACCCCCAAAACTGTTTTTACCATGATGTCAAAAAGGAGGAAAATGTGACTCAGAGCCAATAAGAAAATCAGTCAATTTAAAACAAACCCCTAAGACAGAGGTGATGAAGGTAGACAAGGAAACTAAAACAATTACAAAAAATATATACTAAGATTTAGATTAAAAAATCAATGTACTGAAATAAAACAAATAAAAGCTACAACAAAAGTGCAACTTCTATAAGTAAAAAAAAAAAAAAGGCTGAAAGTTTAAAAAATTTTCTGGAAAGGATTAAAGAACAGATTAAATACTATAGAGGAAAAGGTCAATGAACATGAGGACAGAGCAATAAAAAAAATCCTCAACACAAGGAAAAGAAAATTTGTAACCCATAAAGTGACAAATGGTAACTAGACTTATTGTGGTAGTCATTTCACAATATGCACAAATATCAAATCATAATGTTATATGCCTAAAACTAATACATTACATATCAATTTTATTTATTTATTTATTTATTTATCTATTTATTTATTCATTTTTAGCATGTTTGGTTAGCCAACATATAGTATGTCATTAGTTTTTGATGTAGTATTCAGTGATTCATTAATTGTATATAATAATTTTTTAAAATTAACCAAAGATAAAATTATCTAGGAAAAAAATCTGAAGGAGATTTGATAAAAAAGAAAATTTTAAAGTAGCCATTTTATAGCACTTATCTTTAGATATTATGGTATTTTATAGCTTTCCCCACAGCTGTATCATCATACAGTAGCCATCATCATGAACTAAAAATTTGTTTAGGTGAAAAACTCAAATAAATGTCATCCAACATCATTAGCAAGAGCAATTTACATCATTAGCTTCAGGGCCAGGGAAAAATCTATGGGCATTTCCCCATTTTGACATTCAGCTTGAAAAAGGACTTCTCAGAACAAAATCTGACATTAAACTTAAAGTAATGTATACTGAAAATATGCTTAGTTTTAGGCACATGCAGAATTTCCAAAGTATTTTAAAATACAAATAAAGTCATAATTTAAAGGGGAAAAATAGTCATGGAAAAAGTACATATATGGTAAAAATAATTTCAGGGGGCTTCTTAGAAAAAGTACAAGCTAGTGGATAATGAAACAACATCTTTTAAAGTTGCTGAAATTTAAAAAAAAAAAAAAAAAAAGGACCAAACTACACTTTGCTATCCAGTAAAAATATTTTTTTTAAAAAAAGCAGTTTTCTGTGAACTTAAGTTTTCACTTAACTTGGGTAAATACCTAGAAGTGGGACTGTTGTGTCCTAAGGAAAATGTATGTTTATTTAAAATAAAAAAATGTGACACTATACTCCAAAATGGCTGCTCATCCTGAGTTATCACCGGCAATGAATGTGAATTCTTGTTACTCCACAATCTCTCCAGGACTCGATATTGCTAATTTTTTAAAGCAATTAAAATAGCTATAGAGTGGTATCTTGATGTAGTTTCAATATGCATTCAATTTCCCTAATAACAAACTGATATTAAGCAAGTGATTATCTTTTCTTGTACTTATTTGCCATCCATATATCATCTTTGGTGAAGTGTCTATTGTGATCTTTTGCCATTTTTATAATAGAGTATTTGTTTATTGTTGAGATTTAAGAATTCTTTCCCTATCTAAATACAAATATTTTATCAGATAAGTTATTTTTCAAATATTTTCTCCCAATCTGTGACTTACCTTTCTTTTCATTCTCTTAACAGTGTCTTGCACCTAAGAAGATTTTAAATTTTTTGATGAAATGTGATTTATTCTTTTTTTCCATAATTGCAGTTTTGGTGTTATGGCTAAAATACAAATCCCAAATCCATGGTCACATTTTCTCCTATGTTTTCTTAAATAAGTTTTAGTTTTAGGATTCAAAGTTAAAACTACATTTACCCAGTACTGCCACTCCTAGGTATCAACCCAAGAGAAGTGAAAGCTTATGTTCTCAATAAAACTGATACTTACATGTTTATAGCAGTTTTACATATAATAGGCAAAAATAGGGGGAATAAATTGAGATGGCCTTTAATTTAACTCTGATATGTCAAAAACAATGGAATATTGCTCAGCAGTAAAAATGAATGAGCTAGGGGCACCTGGATGGCTCAGTGGGTTAAGCATCTGCCTTTGGCTCAGGTCATGATCCCAGGGTCCTGGGATCGAGCCCCATATTAGGCTCTCTGCTCAGCAGGCAACCTGCTTCCCCTCTCTCTCTCTCTCCTGCCTCTCTGCCTACTTGTGATTTCTCTCCCTCTTTGTCAAATAAATAAATAAAATCACTTAAAAAAAAAAAAAGGTATGAGCTATTGACCCACTGATTCATCAAAATGGATGAATCTTTAATATATTTTGCTAAGTGAAAGAAGCCAGAATCAAAAGCTGAATATCATGTGATTCATTTATTTAACATAATGAAAGATGGAAAACTAGGATGAAAAAGGGATCAGTGGGGGCACCTGGGTGGCTTGGTGGGTTAAAGCCTCTGCCTAGGGTCCTAGGGTCCTGGGATCAAGCCCCGCATGGGGCTCTCTGTTCAGCGGGGGGGCCTGCTTCCTTCTCTCTGACTGCCTCTCTGCCTATATGTGATCTCTGTCTGTCAAATAAATAAATAAAATCTTAAAAAAAAAAAAAGAAAAAGGGATCATTGGTAGCCAAGGCTTAAAGATGCAAGGAAAGGTGGATTAGAAAGAGGCTGCAGGGGAAATTTTTACAATGATGGAACAATTCAAAAAGGTACTGAAGAAGGGTATATCATCTTTATGATATTCATCTGCAAACCCCTAACTCCATTCTAATAATGAGAAAGATACTAGACAAACCCAAACTGATCGGGATGTACTCTTCAAAACTAACAAGATCATTAAAAAACATGAAACAAATAAGAAACTATCAAAGATCTGAGAAGACCAAGAAGACATAATGACTATATGCAACATGATATCCTGGATTAGATCTCAGAAGAGAAAGGGACGCTATGGAAAAACTGGTGAAATCTAATATGATCTGTAGTTTAGTTAATAATATTGTGCCACTGTTAATTTATTTGTTTTGACAAATAACCATGGCTATGTAAGATGGGAAACCTGGAATAGTGTATATGGAAATTCTCCATACTTTCTTTGCAAATTTTCTGCAATTCTAAAGTCACTGCAAAATAAAAAGTTATTTTTTTTTAAGATAAAGGCAAAACAAATACATTTTCAGAAAACAAAAGCTGAAAGAACTTGTTGGCAGCAGATACCACCAAAGACACATGTAAAAGGATGCTTATCAGGCTGATTATAGATGGAAATGTGAATATAAACAATGGATTCAAACAGACATATTAAATATATGGTAAATATAAATGAAACCTCATTTTAATGTCTTCTAAAATAAATTTTAATCTTTAAAACTAAAGTAATGACAAGGTATTATGGGACATGTAACAATGTTATGAAACATATGACAGTAATAAAAGATGACAGGCAGAAAAAGGAAAGATATTACTTTAGAGTTCCTACATTATCCTTCAAGAGGTATGACAGCATTTGAAAGTTTGGTGAAATAGGTAAAAATTCAAAATAGGCAAAATACCAATGAAATATAAAACAGATAAGCAATAGAAATAAACACAATAAAACCAAAAACAACCCCCTAGAATAGACCTATAAAATTGAGATTTCAGCTGACCTAATCAATGGGGGAAAATAAGACACAAATTGCCAAATTAGGAAGGAAAGAGGGAGAATCACTATAGATGCTACAAAAAGATGATCAGGGAATATTGTCAACAAATACAAAGCCAGACCTGAAACTGGCAAATTTTTTAAAAGAAATAACCAAAGCTCAATCAAAAAGAAACAGACAATCTAAATAGCTATAGCATTTATAGCTATAGGCTATAGGCTCATAAACATTAAAGATGTTGAATCTGTATTTATAAATCTTGCCAAAAGAAAACTCCAGGCTCATATGGCTTTATGTGTAAATTCTACCAAACATATTTATAGAAGACATAACAGTAATTTTTCATAAATTTTTCTAGAAAAGAAAAAAGGGGAAAAAAGTTTGACAGTCTCATAAAAGCTAAATATATATTTGCCATATAACTCAACGATTCCACTCTTAAGTATTTATAAGGGAAATGAAAACATATGTTCATACACGGACTTGTACAAGAACATCCACAGCTGCTTTATTTATAAGAGCCAAAATTTTGAAAAAACCCAAGTATCTACCAACACATGAATGGATAAACAAATTGTGACTTATTCATATAATAGGACATTATTCAAAAGTAAAAAGGAACAAACTACTAATATATACAATATAGATCAATCTCAATAACATGCCAGGCTAATGACACCAGGGATAAAAAACATACACATTGATATGAAATTCTAGACCAAAGTAATTACTACAAAGGGCCAGGGATTGACTAAAAAGAGGAATGACAGCTACATGAAGGTATGTATTTGAGAAAAATCATCTAACTGTACACTCATTAGGGGTACATTTTATTGATATAAATTATGCTTCAATACAGTTGAAAAACATTTTAAGAGAAAGTTTAAAACTATCTCCATTTTTTAATGTAATTGAGAATGTCAATAATTGAGTGCTGCTAATTCATTAAATGACTAAATTATGTGTTTGCATCTTGAGTTTCAATGAGTTTTTTCACCAAATCACTGCACATTGTTTTATGAAAAAATTCCAAAGGTAATTATTCTTTAGATATAATAAACTTCAATCCAAATGTTAATGCAAAAATTGTATTTTGTATCATTTCAAAATAGTTAAGAATCAACTCAAATAACTAGTAATATAATTAATAAATCATAAACTGTGTTCAGTCTTCTTAGTAGCCTAACCTCCTCCAAACAAAATAAATAATCACAAATACTCAAATGATGAGTCCCTAAATTACACACTAGTTATTATTATTATAAAATATATAGTTCAGAGAGTTATCTTTAGAAGAATTTATTTTCTTCACTGGAAAGAGGGAAAACCAAATCACTATTACAGACTACTTCTTGAAGTAATTCACTGTAATGAAATGAAATGGAAAATTTCAACAGAAAAGAAAATAATCTATTCAACAAATTTAATTAGTGATTACTATAATGTAGAAGGTAAGTGTAACTATTACATTTTAAAGGTACCAGGTTGATAAAGAGAAACATAAATAAAACTTTTAGAGAAAGCTAGTTATCAATTATAATGTACAAAAATTTGGGTGAGAGAGCACTGAGTTGCTCAGTTGGCTAAGTGTCTTCCTTCAGTTCAAGTTGGGATTGAGCCCCAAGTCAGGCTCCCTGCTCAATGGGAATTTTGCTTCTCCCTCTCCTTCTGCCTCTACCCCCCCAACCCCACTCATGCTCTCTCTCACTCTCTTGTGTACTCTCTCTCAAATAAACAAATAAAATCTTGGAGGGAAAAAAAAAAGAGAGAAGTACAAATATTTTAAAAGCCCTGTACATATAGAATCCAATTCTAGATTAACATGTACCCAAGACTTTAAATATCTTCCCATTTGATCTAAATTCATTTTTAAATTAAGTACTATTATATATCATTTATTTAAACTACTACTTACTGTCCAGCCTCCATATGGAAAAAGGGAAGTTTTGTGTTTATTAATCTAAGAAAGTGGAAAAAAACAAGTAAGAAGAGTATCATAAATTAAAATGGCCCTTTAATGCTAGTTGAAATTTTTAAAAAATGTAATTTTTTTTTTAAAGCACTCACCATCCTCTATCATTCGTTATCACAACTCACTGGCTTATTTATTTCCAATACTAAAAGGTATGCACCAGTAGAACAAGGACTTAGAACACAGTGCCTAAAACAGAGTAAGCCCTTTATTAGTATTTATTGAATGAAAACTGAAATGTAGAATAAAGGAAGAGAGGAAGAAAGTAGAAGGGGAGATAAGAAGCCAGTGGAGGCGAAAAGGGAGGATAGAAGTCAGAAAAGGAAATTTTCAAATAGCCCCTACCAAGTCTATAAATTTAATTTTCATTCATTACTGACAGACTTATCTATCATACTTTCACACTGCTTATTGGTAAGGTCACAGTATACACACATATGAATTTAAAATGCTAGGCATCCTGAATACATAAGCACAAAATACTCTATTTAAATTCACTCAAACCAGCCAATATCTTAGAAATTAATCTTCCTCATTATGAACTGCAAACAATCACATTTATGAGGTTTCTATCAGGAGTATCTCCCTCACCGTAATTCAAGATAACACACCAGGCTGTGTTTACTGATGCAATTAATTTGTACTATTCAAATGGGTCAAAAAATCTGGCCTTGGCATCTGTACCTCTGGCCTGAATAGATTAAAACTGCCAAAAAGTAGTAATACTAAAAAATTCAAATAAAATGTATACCCTTACTATTTTATATGATTATCCAGTATTACATAATACATACTTGATTGGCAGTATGATAGAGTAGAAACAGCAACCATTTCAAATTAATGACTGGCTATAAATATATGGGCAGTTTACCCAACTATAAAATTGTAATAACAGTATCTCCTCACATAATTGTAAAGGTTACATAAAATAATATATATGTAATAGTGATTTGCATTAGTTACTACTATTTTTCCCTTGGTCATTAGAAAGTAGGTATACTAGCCTTCTGTTAAGTTCTTACCTATGATGGCACCTTCATTCTTCCTGTTCCTTCCACCTGTACTATAATTCTTTTGGCTCACCATTATAATTCATATCTCTACTTAAATAAATGTCGCTTCTTTTCAGAGACAGGCCCTGATAAACTATATCTATCAATTATGACATGTTAGGATACAAGTTAGAGAAAATCTAACTCAAAATAACTTTAAAAATAAGGAAATTTTAATTTCTCAGTAGACAAAAAGTTATTATTTAATCACTCCAAAAATCTATTTTCATCCTTCTGAAAGGCTAAGGCTAGCATTCTTGATGAACAAGTTGGCTGCCTCAATCCCAGCTACATGTAATTATGGTACATATATTACCAAGGAACAGTTGGTAATCTCCTTTAGTTCATCTCATCTTAAGGAAGAGGAAACTACTGACAGACGTCTCCCCTAGAAGATTTGCACATTTTATTATCCAAGACTGACTCACCTGTGCCTCACAAAATCAGTCACTGAAAAGTGGGATGGGATTACCATTATAGCTTTGACTAATCAGGATTTATCCCTAAGGGTAGGTTCCAGAACAAAACTGGGACCCTAAAAGCAAGAAAGAAGAATGCCTACAATACCCTACAAGAATGCTACAACACCTTATCTTTTTAAAAAAGCATTCACCATCCTCTATTATTCACTATCACAACTCACTGGCTTATTTATTTCCAATACTAAAAGGTATACACTAGTAGAACAAGGACTTAGAATACAATGCCTAAAACAGAGCATGCCCTTTATTAGTATTTATTGAAATAAAAACTAAATGCATGAATATTACCCGTGTACATATATTTATTTAATACCTATAGTTAAAATCCTAGGCAAAATAAAATTAAAATCAAGCCTCAGAAGAATTAAAACTAAGATTCAAAATTATTTTCATATGTTTATTCATTTCTTTTTATATACAGGAAATGTCAAAACTAGATGCTCAGAAAGCAATATATCCAAAAATAATTTCAAACCAAAGACTTCCATTCAAGCCAATTCATGATAAAGCTGCAGAGTCCAGAAGACCAAATAACGGAAAATAATGAAGTTGAACAAGAGAATTATGTAACATGAAAATAGAGGACTCAGTAACTACATCAAACGCAGTAACATTTGTATTATAGGAGTCCCAAAAGGAGAGAGAGAGAAGGGGACTGAAAATACATTTCAAGAAATAGCAGAAAACTTCCCTGATCTGGGGAAGGAAACAGACATACAGATCCGGAAGGCACAGAGAATTTCCATCAAAATCAACAAAAGCAGGCCAACACCAAAACATATTGTAATTAAACTTGCAAAATATAGTGACAAAGAAAAAAATCAGCAGCAAGAGAGAAATTCATAACATACAAAGGAAAACCCATAAGGCTAACTGGAGACTTTTCATTAGAATCCTAACAAGCCAGAAAGAACTGGCAGGATATATTCAAAGTGCTGAATAGGAAAAATCTGTAGCCAAGAATACTCTATCCAGCAAGGTTATCATTCAGAATAGGAGAGGACAAGAGTTTGCCACACAAACAATAAATAAAGGAGTTCATGACCACTAAACCACCTCTACAAGAAATAAAGTGGACTCTGAGTGTATAGGAGAGACTAAAAATACAAAGACAACAAAGGATCAGAGAAAATCTCCAAAAATAACAACAAATAACAAAACGGCAATATATACACATCTATGAATAATTACTTTGGGGGCACCTGGGTGGTTCAGTCAGTTAAGCATCCAACTCTTGATTGCGGCTTAGGTCATGATTTCAGGGTTGTGAGATCAAGCCCCATGTTGGGCTCTATGCTTACAGCTGAATCTACTTGAGATTCTCTCTTATGCCTTACCCCTTCCCCCACTCACACTCTCTGAATAAATATCTTCAAAAAAATTATAATTACTTTGAATGTAAATGGACTAAATGCTCCAATCAAAAGACTTAAGAGTGTCAGAATGGATAAAAACAAACAAACAAACAAACAAACAAGACCCATCTATATGCTGCCTACAAGAGACCCATTTTAGACCTTAAGACACCTGCAGATTGAAAGCAAGATGGTGGAGAAACATTTATCACACAAATGGATGTCAAAAAAAAGTTGGAGTAGCAATACTAGAGTAGTAGAGTAGCAAAACTAGACTTTTATGTTCTTATATTATTTTTATCCTGCTTTGATATCAGGGTAGTACCGGCCTCATGGAATGATTCTGAATGTGTTCCCTATATTCCCTTATTTATAAGATTTTGATAAAGATCATCATTGTATCTTTAAATGTTTGGTAAAATTCACCAATGTGAAACCATGTGCTGGAATTTTGTGATTCCTAATTCAACTTTCATTCTTATTACGGTCTGAAATTTCCAAATTTTCCCATTTCTTGGATTCAAGACTGATGATTAGATTGTGGTATCATGCATTTTTAGAAATTATTTGTTTTTTTTCCCCCCTAAGTTATCTGATTTGTTAGTATATTATTGTTGATAATAATCTGTTATCACACTATGTATTTCTGTGGTTACTTGTTGTATTTTTTTTCCATTTCTCATGTTGGTTTTTCAATCTCCTCTTTGTTTTTTCTTAATGTACTTGAAACATTGTCAATTTTGTGTTTGTTTTTTTTCTTTTTCTTAAATGATTAGTCCTTTCACTGTTACGTTATTTTTTTATTCTGGTCTCTATTTTATTTATTTCTGATTTTTCTTTGTTATTTCCTTCCTCTAAATTATAGATAAGTTTCTTCTTTTCCTGGTTCCTTGTGGTATAATATTTATTTGAACTTTCTTAATACGAGCATTTATAGCATAAATTTCACTCTAATATCTGCTTGTGCTGCAGCCCATAGGTTTTGGAATAGTGTTTTCTTCTTCTTTTGTTTGAAATATATATTTGCTGTTTGATTTCTTATTTGGCCTACTGCTTGTAGAAATATTTAATATTTCTATTATAGATTTTCCAGCTTTATTTTGTTGTTGATCTTTAGTTTTGTATCATTGTGGTGGGAAAATCTATTTGGTATGATTCCAGTCTTCTTATATTTGTAGTATTTGTTATGTATCTTTTTTTTTTTAATGTCTCTTTTTTTTTTTTTTTTTTTCTTAGTGGGCAGAGAGGCAAGCAGAGAGAAAGAGAGAGGGGAGGAAGCAGGCTCCCTGCAGAGCAGAGAGTCCGATGTGGGACTCGATCCCAGAACCCTGAGATCATGACCTGACCTGAAGGCAGAGGCTTAACGCACTGAGCCACCCAGGTCCCCATGTTATGCATCTTTTTATGTGATTTAACCAGGAGAGTCTTCTGTGTGTATTTGAAGAAAATATGTATTTTATTTTTCTTGGATGGAATGTCTTCTATGTATATATATGTGTATGTGTGTCTTTTAGAACCATGTACTCTGAAATACACTGCAGGTAGAAAATGTTCTTGTTGAAAAAAAAGTAGTAACTTTAAAAAATAGAGCATATCAGAGGGGGAGTTGGTTGGAGGGGAATCGGTAAAACAGGTAAAGGGGATTAAGTGTACACTTCTCATGATGGAGGACTGAGTAATGATGAATATATACAGTGCTATAGAACTGTTGACTCACTATACTGTACACCTGAAACTAATCATAACATTGTATCTTAATGTACTAGAATTAAAGTTAAAAACTTTAAAAAATTACATTTAATAGCTAAGAAGGGCAGACGTGTATTGAAAAATTCTAAGTCATACAGATGATGAAGAGAGATTCACAATCTTTCTAGAGAACTCTTTATAAAAAAAACAGATTAAAAGTTCAGATTCAAACAGATTTAAATTTTCTAAAGAACGAGAGATTCAAAAGTGTAATGAACATTTTACGTTACAGAAAACTCTAGTGGGATATATTTAAAAAATAAACACACATTTTAATCTTCATATCAGAGGAATAAAAGCCCTTTAGAGGCTAATCTTTGCTACTGCATGTATGGAGAATATGATGATGATATTATTGGCTACTAATTCACTAATATGTGAGCCAGATAGGTGGCAGAGAGAAAATTTATATATCCTAAAAAGAGAAGTTTAAATAAGTTATGGGACAACCACTGGTGAGATACTATTGCTCAGTTTAATGAAGACAAATACACACAATATAATATTATTATATTTATTGAATGCAGGATGCAGAAGGATTTAATGTTGATAGGTATGTAGTATGATGCCTTGGAAACCCTAAGCTCTGAGGTCAGACAGAACTGGGTCTAAATCCTGTCCATACCAATACAGAATTGGGCCAGCAAGGAATTAAACATGGCATCTTACTTTCTCTGAGCCTGATTTTTTTTTTTTTAAAGAATTTATTTATTTGAGAGAAAGCACAAGCAGGGTGATGGGCAGAGGGAAAAGCAGACTCTCCACTGAGCAGGGAGCCTGATGTGGGGCTCAATCCCAGGACTCCCTGATCATGACCTGAGCTGACGGCAGATTGAGCCTGAAATTTTTATCTTTGAAATGAATGTAATAATTGCTATCATAGGGGGCCCATCATTCTAAAGTGTAATGATGATAACAGCTATATCTATATAGTGCTTCCTGATAACAGCTATATCTATATAGTGCTTCCTGAGTGCAAGGTACTTTTCTCAACACTTCACAATTATAATACTATTTAATCTTCTCAACAACCTCCTGATGTAAGTACTATTATCCCTATTTCACAATGGAGGAAATTAAGGCACATTAAGATTAAATAACTTTTCCAAGGTTGTAAAGACAGTAAGTGGCAGAACCAAAACCAATGATAGCTATTTTTGGTTACTGTTAAGAATAGCTTGTTGACTTTAAGAATTACAAGGGACGCTAGAAAATCTCCTTCCACCTAAAGCAACTACGTCACTTGATTATTTCAAGTATAATTCAATTCAGAGATTGAAAGACCTCAAACTTTTCCTCCCAAACAGCACACTGTTAGGAAAACTAGATAAAACAATTCCACTTGACTTCATTTTTTTTTTTTTTACATTTAAAGTATAGTGAAGTGACTTTTGGTTCCATTCCAAGATGGTAAAGACAGACTTCTATCACTCCAGCTAAGAACAGTTAAAAACCCTGGACACTCTATATAAAACAAGTACAAGAAGACTGTGAAAGACAGAAAAGGCAGAGCTGTTAATAATCTAGGGACTAAAGCAATAACATAGCAGTGAGTTTGGAGTTTTCTTTTTGCCTCATATATCCCAGAAGGTAAAAAGAACAACAGAAATAGCAAAAGAATGGGTAAATATAAAAGTTTCCTTTCTTTTCTTGACTTTCTACATTGTGTTTTGATAATGTCTGTTATGATTTTAAGCACATGTAGAGGAAATTTAAGACAATTAGGGGTGCCTGGGTGGCTCAGTGGGTTGAGCCGCTGCCTTCGGCTCGGGTCATGATCTCAGGGTGCTGGGATTGGCTCCCGCATTGGGCTCTCTGCTCGGCAGGGAGCCTGCTTCCTCCTCTCTCTCTGCCTGCCTCTCTGCCTACTTGTGATCTCTCTCTGTCAAATAAATAAAATCTTTAAAAAAAAAAAAAAGACAATTATATTGTAAGTGAGAGAGAGTAATGGTACTTCAGAGAGGCAAAGTTTCTATATTTCATTCAAACTGGTAAAATATCAACTTGAGTACACTTTGGTAAGTTATGTATCTTTCAGATAATACTTAAAGCAATTACTAAAAAAAAATCAATACAGGGGCACCTGGGTGGCTCAGTGGGTTAATAAGCCTCTGCCTTCAGCTCGGGTCATGATCTCAGGGTCCTGGGATCGAGTCCCACATTGGACTCTCTGCTTGGCGAGGAGTCTGCTTCCTCCTCTCTCTCTCTCTGCCTGCCTGTCTGCCCACTTGTGATCCCTCTGTCAAATAAATAAATAAATCTTTAAAAAAAAATCTATACAAAGATATGCACTTGGTAACATTTAGCAATATAATCATTAGAAATTTAATAGAGAGGAAGGTTTATAGTCAACTGTGTTTGCCCATTTCATCTACTTTCTAGCTGTGACTGCAACCATAGTATTTAACCCCTTTGTAAATTAGTTAATAACATTCATTTAAAACCAATTAGAGCTAGAACATATTGGCTATAACTATTAAGGCTGTTATTTTAATATTTTGATTCAGACTATTAACCCTTATTTACTTTGCTAGTTTATTTTTTGATTTTTTTTTAATTTTTTATTTTTTATGAATATTTATCGTAGTCTTGAACTGAGATATTTGGTAAAGTGCTAGTCATGGTGACTAGTATGTAGTATGGGCTTGATAAATGAAAGCTGTGATTATTTATTAGTAAATAAATGTCCATGGGTTAGCCTTTCTTTATTCCCATAGACTCTGAACCAAAAGATTGTATAACTTCCTTTACATCAGTCTTAGAAATTATTTTTTTGGATTTGACACCAAAGCAAAGGCAACAAGAATAAAAATAAACAAATGGGACTACATCAAACTAAAAAAGCTTCTGTATAGCAAAGGAAACCATCAACAAAATGAAAAGAAAACCTATGGAATGGGATAAAATATTCATAAGATATATATCAGATAAGGGATTAATATCCAAAATATAAAGAACTCATGCAAGTCAATAGAAACAAGCCAAACAATGTATTTAAAAAAACGGACAGAGGATCTGAATAAATTTTGCCAAAGATGATATACAAATGGCCAACAGGAACCTGAAAAGGTGCTCCACACTACGAATCATTAGCAAAATGCAAATAAAACCACAATGAGGTATCACCTCACCTGGTAGAATGGCTCTTATGAAAAAGACAAGACAACAAGTGCTGGTGAGATCATACAGAAAAGAGAACCTTGTCTCCTGCTGGTGGGATGGTAACTGGATGAAACTACTATGGAAAACAGTATGAAGTTTTTTTTTTCAAAAAATTCAAAATAGAAGTACCATATGATCAGCAACTCAACTTCTGGGTATTTATCCAGAGGAAACAAAATCACCATCTTGAAAATATATCTGCACCCCCACTTTCATTGCAATATTATTTACAATAGCCAAGACAGATAAACAACCTAAGTGCTATCGACAGATGAAGGGATAAAGAAAATGTGGTATACAGTTGACTCTTAAACAACATTAGTTTGAACCGTACAAGTCCACGTATTCAAAGATTTTAAAATATATTTAATATACTTAAAATATATATTAATTAGAATATTTGTGAAAACATAGATGGACCTTGGGGGGCATTATCTTAAGTGAAATTTAAGTCACACAGAGAAAGACAAGTACTGTATGATCTCACTTAAATGTGGAAATTAAAAAAACTCAAACTCATAGATGATATGCAGAACAAATCGGTGGTTACCAGAGAGGCAAGGGCGTGTGAGGTGGGCACACTGAGTGTAGGTAGTCAAAAAATACAAACTTCCAGTTATAAGATAACTAAGTATAAGAAAAAAAGACAAAAAAACCTCAAAAACCATAATTTTTTAAAATTAAAGACAAACTGTTTTATTGTTATATATTCCTATAATGCTATATAACTTGTGCTTTCAATTTATCCCCCCCAAAATATTAACTATGATTTACTACCCTTTTACAGATGAGGAACTGCAGCCCACAGGTATTAAGTAATTTGCTCAAAACATTTACAAAGCTAATATACGATAAAGTCAGAATATAGGTCTTCTGTCTCTAAATTTAATGCCCTTTTCACAACACCATGCTGTCAATCAGATATGGAAACATATTTAAAATCACAAAGTTAGTAACTAGAAGATACAGTATTCAAAACCAAGTCGTTAAGCTCTATGTGCTTAAGATTACATTACACTATTGATACAAATGATTAAAATATAAATGGATGGATGATAAGCTCATTAGCATTAAAGATACGTTAAAACACATCAAATTAGAAATATTACATATATCAAATTAGCAAACATGTACTAATGACCTAAAAAACTAATGATAACACAGGACACCTGGGTGGCCCAGTTACTGGGTGTCTGCCTTCAGCAAGTAATGATCCCAGGGGTCCTAGGATCAAGTACCATGTCAGTGCTCCCTGCTCAGGGGAAAGCCTGCTTCTCCCTCTCCCACTCCCCCTGCTTGTGTTCCCTCTCTTGCTGTATCTCTCTGTCAAATAAATAAAAATTTTTTAAAAAGCCTAATGATAATACAATGGAATATTATATTGCCACCACCAAGGGAATTATTATTGAAGAAGATATTCTATCCCATTGAATGGACAGCTAGAGATTTGAAGGTATGTAGTATTTTCCACACCACCTGAGTTCTATGTACTGCCTAGGAAAATCTAAAAATAAAGATAAAAGGAAATAAGCTGACAAAAAGTGACATGAGTAAAGTATGTACTATAATTAATACTTAGTAAACTTTAAAAAAATTAAATGGACAGAGATATATGGAAAGAAATGAATAGATCCACAAAAAACAAAGGTAAAAAACTATAAAACAGGAACCTGAAAAGGTGCTCCAAACTACGAATCATTAGCAAAATGCAATAAAAAATTAAAAGTCAAAAAAAAAAAAAAAAAAGAAAGAAAGAAAAAAAAACTGCTAATACTCTAAAGACAAGAATGACTTATGGCCCACCTATCAATTTTACCAGTTTTTCTTACCATCCCCCATATCTATCAAAATGTGATTTGATAAACTATCAATGCCACTGAATTATTAAATATTTTCCCATAAAATGTTTCCTGTTTCCTATTAATCTAATAACATTTCACCGGTATGATCAAAGTAGACCCACACTCCCTTAGTCATCGAGCATTAGCCTCCAATTCTCCTTATATCTTCACTCCTCTCACACAAACCATTAAATCTCAGTGGTGCTTATTTATACTGCTTCCCCTCCATATAAGGACATGGTTCTGCACATTACAGAAGATCCCCTCACAAGAGCAGCTTGGCTTAAAAAAGACTGAGGTTTTTTTTCCCTTCTTTTGTAGAAGTCATCTAGAGAAAGGCCATGTAGAGATGGTGGTTGCATAGTATCCTCAGGGACTCTCAGGGCCCCAAGTTTCTAACTTTCTCTTTCACCATTCTCCATAAGTGGCTTCCATCGTCAAGATCACCTCATAGTTCAAATTGTTTGGTAAAGCTCTGGTTACCATGTCTTCAATTAAGGTAAAAAAGGAGAAACTGAATGGCCAAATGGGATCTATTCCAGCAGAGTCACTGATCTTTACAAGCACACACACACATACTTCTGCTTTTATCTTTATTGCCTGTCACTTATCTACAAAATAGAGTCTTTTCTTCAAGGTGTCAATGTACCTACCTTTTTCTTTTTCTTAAGATTTTATTTATTTATTTGACGGAGAGAGAGAGACAATGAGAGAGGGAACACAAGCATGGGGAGTGGGAGAGGGAGAAGCAGTCTTTCCCACTAAGCAGGGAGCCCGACATGGGGTCTGATCCCAGGACCCTGGGATCATCACCTGAGCTGAAGGCAGATGCTTAACACCTTAGCCACCTAGGCACCCCTCAATGTACCTACCTTAAAAAAAAAAAAAAGATGAGGATTCTATTAACGTAGAACAGAAAAACAGATTTAAGGTTGGGTAGAATACTAGCAGCCTGCATTACAAGTTCCTATTCATTTTTCACAGCTTCTAGGTAACCCTTGATAGTGGGAGAAATTTTATATCATATCTTTAATCAATACAGCTAATGTAAAAGCTTTCCCCAATATATACTCTTACTTCCTTGGCTATCTGTGGAGTATGGCCAATCCTAAACTGTACTGATACTACAACAGGTACAATAAGATTGTAATTCAGAAGTCTTATTGGATAGGATTTTTCATCTATCACATCTTGTGCACCAGCTGGGAAAGAAAAGTTGATTTGTTTTGTAAAGTGGCCTAATAGAATGCTGCAACTCACTCTGTGTGTCTTGACCAATTAGCAAATCAATGGAGCTCCAGTGTGGTCTCTTTTGTTACAAATCTGGGATCTTATTCCATAGACACATCTGCTGCATGATCACAATTATCATCAATCCCATTATAGTACCTCATTTACTGAACATGTAGTAGGTCCCTGTGCAAAGTGATCTATTTATTCATTCAGACCTCATAATAACCCTATTATGTTATTTTTGTCCTCATTTTATAGAAAATAAAAATAGCAAATGTTTATTGAGTGTTTAGTATGTGCCAGGCTTACTCAAAGTATTTTATAGATAAGTACTATTATTATCCCTAATTTACAGATGAAAAGGCAGAAAAGTTAGTAACTTGCCCAAAGTCACATAGCTTATAAGTAGCAGAGCCATGGCACACCTGAGTGGTCCAGTCAGTTAAGCATCCAACTCTTGATTTCAGCTCAGGTCATGACCCCTGTGATTGGCCCCCTCCAACCCCCAGAGTGGAGTTTGCTTGGGATTCTAGCTCTCTGCACCCGCCCCCACCTGTGCACATATGAATGTACATGCTTGCTATCTCTGTCCTTTAAAAAAAAAAAAAAAAATAGTAGCAGAGCCAGGATGCAAATCCTCACAAACACTCGAGAGTCAACTCAATTAACTCCTATACTAGAATCATAAAATAAGCCAGCAGAGGGTTAAGCAACTCACCTAAGAGCTAGATCTACTGTCTTGACTCCAAATGAATCAAAGCAATATGGTATGACTGACCAAGGGATTATTACTCTTCAAGGGCAGAATTACAAGAAAATAACACTATCAAAATAACAAACATAACCCATAAATTTCAGTGATAAGCAATTGAGGAGGATGAAATGCAGTGCATCCATATTGCCGAGACACCACGGCAGGTAGACCCACCTTTTCTAGTAACAGATAAACTCAAAGCAGCTTTGGCAAATGTATATAGTGACTGTCATACATTAGTCATACATTAGACTGTCATACATTAGAAATCAATAGTATCTAAAAGATCTTGAATAAATAGATGTCTGCTTTTACAACTGCTGTCAAAAAATTAAAGAGTAAACAGTTTTTTGCTACACCACACTCAATGGATATATCTAGAAGTAGTAATTTTAAAGACATCAGGAAAAATATTTTAAGAAATAATAAAAAGTAACAGAATCAGATACTTTGTTGCCATCTGTCAGAAGTAAAAAATTTATAGTTCTTTTACCTATAATTACAACCCTAACTCTCATCCTTTGAGAGAAAAGTAAATTATTGTTATAAATTTCCTTAATATTTTTTCCTAAGATTAACAAGGTACAATTCTTTTTTTTTTTTTTTTAGGTTTTTATTTATTTGATACAGAGATAGAGAGCATAAGTAGGCAGAGCAGCAGGCAGAGGGAAAAGAAGAAGCAGGCTCTCCGTTGAGCAGGGAGGCTGATGTGCAGCTCAATCCCAGGACCCTGCGATCATGATCTGAGCCAAAGGCTGCAGCTTAACCAACTGAGCCACCCAGGCACCCCAAAATGTACAATTCCAATACCAGAGTCAAAATTACCTGTGTTCGCCCTCTCTAAAAAATAAATAAAATGAAAATCTCCCCCCCCCTTCAAATAAATAAATAAATAAATAAATAAGCCTATGTTAAGCCTGAACACACAACATACAAATCACAATGCTACTACTGGTTCATTTTCAAACACTCCCCTAAGAATTTTAAGTCTCTCTTCCAACAACAGCACAGATACATAGTGACTATTAGAAGGAGTCTCTTGCACCTAGGACAGTATCTGAAACACTGTAAGCAATAGTGATGAATGAAGCTCATGTTACCAATCGAATCAACTATAAGAGTCACTCACTTTCATGAACACCTCATACCCTATTAAAAAAAAATCAGGCTCAGTATATCATTCTTCATCAAACACATCCTTTTTTCCTAATTCCAGACTAAATGAGACATTCTCAGTTAAGTTCATACCAGTTCATGTTTATACTCTACTTCCGACTACCAATGCTTTTAAACTAATTTTAAAAGGAATTTTAAAGAATTGAACAGTACTAAATTTATACTATACTTCACTGGCTCCTCAAGGGATGAAACATAAAACATATTTTTGTTAGTAAAAAGTTACTATACTGGGTTGTCTAGGTGGCTCAGTTGGTGAAGCATCTGCCTTTGGCTTTTCCCTCTCTCTATTCCCCTCCCTCCCACTCATGTGCTTGCTCTCTCTCATAAATAAATACAATCTTTTTTTAAGAAGTTATTATACTAAGTAAGAATTATATTAAGATTTTTAAAGTTATACTGATTCCTGTTTAGAAAGAAAGAAAGAAGAAAGTATCATAAAAGAGCCAGTGATCCTCAGTGAGGCATAAAGTACCAAAAAGAATCAGCTATTATAAATCATTAGCGTTACACCAACTTTAATTTAATGCATCACCTGACTGGGAACTCTTATTAGATGAAAAGCAGCCAAAGCAGCTTTTATTTATAGCGATATGTGGAATGATAACAGAAATGTTGTTACTAAAAGCAATTTAATTTAAGCAATATTTAAAAGTGAATTTTTACACATAATGGTATTTGAACACAATTTGAAATGGGAAGGACATATCACTTGCGAAGAATATCATTCCTCATTTTAAAAGTATTAAGAGGTCTCTATTTTTACCACAAGGGAGCAATAGGATCCAGAATTAACTTCCAAATGTAAACTACTAGAAAAGTGAATAAACTATGCATCTGACTTTGGACAATAGGCAAAACAAAACTGAGTCCTTAAAAAAAAAAAAAAAGAGGAAGAGAAATCCAAGGAGGAGGAGAGGAGGAAAAGAAGGAAGAGAAGAAGAAACGGAACAGGGAAGACCTATAATTACCTGGAACTCTTTCTGAAAGTACTTTTGAGATTATAGTATGTTGAAGCGGAAACCCTTCTAGTGCATTGCTAAGTTGAAAAGGCAGAAGTCAGAGCACCAAAACAAAATAAAACAATTTTGGTGGGGAAAAGTCCCCAAAGTGAGAGAGCTATGCAAAGACCTATTTTGTAAATTTTAAAAAAGACAGAGATAGATCCCTTTAAATTACCTGAATAACAATCTATATATGCATAGGGTGAAAACACAGAAGTCTAAGCAAAAAACAAGTTCTGGGAAAGAAAATTTAACAGGTGCCTAAAGCTGAGTAAAATTATATGATAATACTAGAGCTCATCGAGGGCCAGGAATGATTAGACTTCTTACAAACAAGACAGAGGAGAGTCCTCTGAATTGTTGGAACATTCAGTTAAGTCCCAAAGAGAGGTCCACCTTAGTATGAGGCTAAGAAAGCACAAGAATAAAGGTTACCTCTAGACCTGCTTTAGAAAACCTTAAACACATTAACACACATGGAAAGGGAAGAGGGAAGGAAATAAATTTGCTGCTGCTGACTCTGGCTCAGAAAAGCTCAGTCTTAAAACTCTCCCACACCTGCAGAATGCCACTTTGCACAACATGCTGGGTCATCCCATGTGCCATTTGGAAGAACAGCTGCCACTGCCACCATAGGAAAGGAGACTGAGGTACCATGAGGTATTGTCATGACCAAGGATAAAGGTAAAGAAAGTAAAAACAGGTGCAGGGTAAGAGTGAAAATGAACCTGAAAAAAGCTGGTGTGTAAACAGGATGAATACGAGTATAACCAAGTAATCAAAATGTTGGGAAATGTATAATTAGAAACAATGTGTCTTGATAGTGTGAAGAGATTATGTCAATATGAAAGGAAAACTGAGAAAAATGGCTTGAACAAATACCTAACATTATACTCGTCTGCCAGACTATGAGGATAACAAAGCTGATAAATTTTAAACTACAATGCAGATAAAGATATAAACCTAAAGGCATGTGGCAAGCTTCCAAAGCCTGCTAAAATAAATGAGACATACATTTGGTGCTGGAGATGATGATGAAATCCAGTCTGATGATACTAGAGATGTTGATAAAGACCATGATGATATTTAAATTGAACTCAGTGTTTTACATTCCAAATTTTCTAAAGATTAAATCCGAAAGGAGATAAGGCTTCCTTGTCCATTAAAAGTTAACCAGACTTCTGGGGTGCCTGGAAGGCTCAGTTGGTTGACTGCCTGACTCTTGGTTTCAGCTCCCATCATGATGTCAGGTTCATGGAACTGAGCCCCGCATCAGGCTCCACACTTGACGGATAGTCTGCTTGAGATTCTCTCTCAGTCCCTCTCCACCTCTTTAAAATAAATAAATCTTAAAAAAAGAAAAAAATTACCAGACTTCAATGTAGCTTAGTCATTTTATCATGGCATCCCTTTCCGTAATGAATAGGTGAACTCCTTATGCTCAAATAATCCTGGCAGCAGTTCTTCTTTCTTCTTGATTGATCTCTCATTAGTTAAATAAAAACTATGATACATGTTAACAAGTAACTTTAAGTAGTAAGTTTTTATAGAACCCAGGTACATTTCATTTCAAAGTCCCCTGTTCCTAATCATAATTCTCTTTTTAAAAGGGGAAAAAGTGGGACGCCTGGGTGGTTCAGTCAGTTAAGCATCTACCTTCAGCTCAGGTCCTGATGGTCCTGGGATGCAATTCCACATCTGGCTCCTTGCTCAGAAGGGAGACTCCTCTCCCTCTCTCAGCCACTCCCCCTGCTTGTGCTCACTCTCTCTTTGAGAAATAAATAAATAACATCCTTAAAAAAATAAAAAAATAAAAAAAGGGGAAAATGTCTATATGATTGTATACTGGACGATTAATGAGAAAATCCTATTATGCGAAAGAAAATGTTTAGGGTGTATAGAATATTGGAACAGAGATAACAATATCTGCCTTACAGATAAGAAAACCAAGGCATTAAAGGTGAATTAATGGGGGGTGAGAATGGTGTCACACAGCTAGCAAGGATCAAACAGAAATTTGAACCCAGCAACCTGGTTCCAGATTTTACTGCAAGTATGTCTTTCACAGCCAAGTATCTTCCTAGTCTAGACCAGACATCTGAAACAAAAGGATCCCTATCAATAGTCAGGATAAGAAATAAAATCTTTGCCATCTCAAGAACACTACTAATTAACAGTGATTTTTGGAAGAATCATTCTACCTAAAGAACTCCCTTGTTTTCTTATATCTATAAAGACCTTTGCAGCTTGAATTGTAATAAGAACTTGAGAAAGTGGGAGGCAGGTGATTCCTTCCAAACTCCCCCTCATCATTCATGAATTCATCTGTATTTATCCACTGCCCCACTGCCCACCATATGTCTGACACTATACTAAGTGTCAAGGATGATAAAACAGAGATAATACTCATTTTAGTGGATCACAGAATCTACTGGGAAACCAAAAATGAAACAAATAATTATACATTTCTTATGTTTCTAAAATATGCTGAGCCTATCCCCAACACAGGAATTTTGAACTTACTGTCTGAAATACCCTTGTCCAAATATCCACCATACTTCTCTCCTCAGCAAATTCAGGTCATCATCACTCAACTACCACCTTCTCAATAAAACCTTCCCTGACCATTCTATACAAAAATGGTATACTTCCCACTCCAACATTCCCTATTATCTTCCCTCATGTACTTACTTTTCTCTAGAATGCTTATCAACATTAAACATACTTATTTGTTTAGTATCTGTATTCCCACCAGAATAAAAGCTCCATGAGATCAATAATTTTTGTCTATATTGGTTAGTATCATTCAGTCTAGAATAGTACCTATAATATAGCACACATTGCTATATTGCTGACTAATGAATAAATGAATATTTATGAATATGAATATGAAATGAATATGAATATTGCTGACTAATGAATAAATGAGTACAATGAAGTAAAGTCCAAGAATAGTGACAGTGTATAAAAGAATAAACCATTAATTTTATTTAGACTAATATACAGTTATTATTTATATACATGTCATCATATAATAATTAAAATACCAATTATAAGTGCTATCTATCATTCAAGTATATGGTATTAATTTAAGCATTTTGTTTCAGTTTTTCTGTAATTCCTTTCTTCTATTTTTAAACAGTTAAAGTCTATATAATAATAATTTACTGATAAAGAGGTTCACATTTTTATTCTAGAAGGGAGTCAACGTCTAACAATATTACTTATTCTTCATTCTATCAACTATCTCACTTTAAAAAATGACAACATGAGATGTACTATTCTACCTGGGTTTGATATTACCATAATCATTGAACTAGAACAAGCATCTTATTTTTCAGAAATGGAAAACTAAAAATCAAGAGAGAGAGAGAGAAAAGGATCTATAAAAATCACCTTCCAAAGTGTATAGTTTATTTTTTTGCTTCATATGCTCAGTGTGTGAAGACTTTGTACAATTACGGCACTTACAGCTAAACATCTAGAAAAAAATTTGTCTCAAATTTAGTGTATCACGGTCCATAGGACTATGTAGCCTGACAAAACTCTTGTTTTGAAGAATGATACTTTTATTTATACCTAAACAATATTAACCTATCACTTAAACAAGTATTTAGGGGCGCCTGGGTGGCTCAGTGGGTTAAAGCCTCTGCCTTCAGGTCAGGTCATGATCTCAGGGTCCTGGGATCGAGCCCCACATCGGGCTCTCTGCTCAGCAGGGAGCCTGCTTCCTCCTCTCTCCCTCTTTGTCTGCCTCTCTGCCTACTTCTGATCTCTGTCTGTCAAATAAATAAATAAATAAAACCTTTAAAAAAAATAAACAAGTATTTAACAATAATCATTTTAAAAAGATAAACAGACCTTGAGACACAGTTTTCAAATTTAATCACCTATCATTTGAAACTCCAATAATCAGTCAATATGATCTTCCAGAAGATTAAAAAAAAATAAAGTTGGTATAGTATTTCTAATGAAATAAATTTGTTAGAATAATCTGTGTACAATGGAATTTTTCAAGAGTCCCCTAATTTGTCCTGATAAAAAAATAACTTATTACAAGACATTTGGAAGAAAATACTCATGAAGAAATAATTTAGTATGATCCGCCATATTATACTGTGAAAACCTAAGAATATTAACCAACTATATCCAGAACTCCCAAAACACATGTATTCTCTCCCCTAATTAAGAAAAGCAGGGGGACCTGGGTGGCTTAGTCGGTTAAACGTCTGACTTTGGCTCGGGTCATGATGCCAGGGTCCTGGGATCAAACCTGGCTTTGGGCTCTCTGCTCAGTGAGAAAACTGCTTCTCCCTCTCCCTTAACCCCCACTCATGCTCTCTAGTTCGCTTTATCTCAAATAAATAAACCTTAAAAAAAGAAAGAAAGAAAGAAAGAAAAAATCAGTAATCATACTAAGCAAAGAAGAAAGCAAAAATAAATCTTCAGATAAAAAATACAGTTAAATCTAACATCTACTAATATCTATATCCAAACTAAGTTTTCAAACAGAAAAAAGCTAAGGAATGGTCTCAGTTCTCCATCTTTCAATTATACGGACATTCCTCAAAGTATCTATAAAAACTAAAATTACTATAAAATAGTTTCTTACTATTACACACATTTAAAAATGTTACTGTTCATTTTAAAAATATACCCTGTGAATATTAAAGATAAATATTAAATGTTAACTTTCATTCTCCAGAAAGAAAATGTGGAATTCCTTAATGTTGATACATTTTATATTTACAGGACAATGGACCATCAACCAGTAACAATGTCTACTGATACAGGTATTAAGTTTAAAAATCAATTTATACTAAAACATATTAATTAGCTTAATTATTTTCAAATTATGGTACATGATCACTGTAAAACAAAAGAAACAATCACAGAAATGCATAAAGGATAAAGAAAAGTTCACAGGAAATTTATCTTTTGAAAGAATAATTCATGGATAACCATTTCTGCACCATCTCTCAAGACATTTTACTTAAAGATAAACAGTCTTACATTAAAGGACTCATTGCACACATCCTATTCTATAGCCTACTTTAATTCATTAGGTAAAGAACATCTTACATGTCAGCCAGTATATATCTTCACATGTCATTACAAGACCCCAGTGTATACTACATTCTATGTATTTCTAATAAACTTACTTAACCTTTTTCACTATTAATAGATACTTGGTTTATTTCCATTTTTTGTCTTTGAAATGAACTATTTATAATACAGTGATCGGGACACTCCATACTTCTTCACTACAATGCTGCTTACTCCAAAATCTTCTCCAGAAAACAGAACAATTTTATTCAAATATTTTAAAGTGCCTATTATGTTCCACTCACTGTTCTAGGCAGTCTAAGTTCCAACAGTGTAGGGACTGATTCTGTTTTAGTCATTGCTTTATTTCCTGTGTTTAGTGATTGTCTGATACATAGTAGACTATCATATATGTGTTGAATGAATGGATGATTATGCTTCTTCATTCACCCCTTCAGTATTTTAAGTGTTGACTTTGAATTAGTTCAGTTTTCTTTCTTTCTATCTTTCTCTTTCTTTCTTTCTTTTCTTTTCACTCTGCAGAGTAACAAGCCTTTAAATGTCTATCATTCACAATTCAGGCTCACTACTGGGAGTCAAGGAGATGAATATGGAGGAAAAAACAGTACTATAGCATCAGCTTTTGGAACCTTTGCTCAGCTGCGTTTAAAATGTTCAAAGTTCCTTTTGAGCTTCAAAACATCATCCATAGGAAATGTGAATCTAACAGCTAGCTGTATGTTTTCCTTTGGTCTAACATTTCCATGGAAAAAGAGTAGTAACACTCTCTAAAAGTCTAGCTGGCACACACAGAGAAACCTTAAAAATCCAATTAAACTATAAAATTATGATGAATTCATAAAAGATTTTGCTTTTCCAGAAAAATACTTTGAGAAAGAGAGAAAAAGACCACTGAATTACCAAAAAATAACAAAATGTTTATATTCTGATCAAATTTCAGCTTGTAAATTTACCATATATCTGTTGAGAAGCCTTATTTAGAGGTTATACATGCCTATTCTGTTTTCTCTCATTTGGAAAATCCAGGTACCACAGAGATTAAATTAGAATCACAAACCTGGGAAGAACCTTGAAACATACAGAATTCAACCTTCTGCCTTTTACTCATATACACTTAAGCCAGTTTACATACATAAGCCATGTATCCACAACAAAGAATTACCCAGCTCACAGTGGGTATGGGGACAGGGGATGTGATAAAGAGTTAAGGTGGAAGTCTGGGAAAAGAAATGTTAAGTCATTCTAAGAATGGTTTTCATTAGAGAAAACTGTTTAGAGGAATGTCATGATCTAACTTCCATTTTAGTATATGATCTCTCTAGAATTTATGCTTGAATGTTAAATACATATGCTTGAATGGAATATCCAAGTTGATTAAGGTCAAGTATTTTGCCTCTTAATTGGTGAGGACAACATGCAAGAATTTAGTGAAGTAGGATGCAGGTTTGTATTGTAAATACCTTTTCAACTCCAAAAAGCATATGCTATCAATCAGGGTATTTTTATAAGCACACCCTATTATTATTATTAAAATATACACCCTATATATTGTTATTTGATTATAAGTTCAAAAGAGTGTATCATGATTTTATGACTCTTTATATCTCCACTATTTAGAATACACAAAAGGTATTTAATATTCACTGATGGCACTGAAAATATAGATATTTATCTAGTCCATTTAAATAGAATTTCATTACCACAAAAATTTTTCTATATTAAAATATATATAAAAACACATTACCACACTTGAATAGATAACTTAGATACCAATGTTCATAGAAGCATTATTCACAACAACCCAAATGTCCACTGACAGATGAATGGATAAACAAATTTGGCACATTCATAAGATAAAATATTATTCATTCTTAAAAGAATGAAATTCTGATACATGATATAACACGGATGAACCCAAAAGACACTATGTTAAGAGAAAGAAGACAGTCCCATAAGAACAAATACATGATTAAACTCATAAGAAAAGCCTAGAATAGTCAAATCCATAAAGACAAAAATAAAACAATGGTTACAGGGTTACAGGGGCTGGAAAGAAGGCATAGTTAATGTTCCATGAGTACAATAGTTTGTGATGCTAAAAAAGTTCTGGAGACAGAGGTGATGGCAGCACAACATTGTAAACGTACTTACACTGAGTTACAGTTTAAGTATCTACACCTAATGACATACTTAAAATGGTTAAATGGTAAATTTTATGTTATATATATATTTCACAATAAAAAAGGACAAAAATATTATATTACATTATGAATGACTTGCCCAAATATTTTATAAATGTACAATCACAGAATTCTATTAGCTCTTAACATTAAATTATTTTTTAAAAAAGGAGTTAAAAAATAAACATTCAGTTCTATATACATCTGGTTTCTTTAAAAAACAAGTACCAAAAGGAAGAAAACCCAAACCTTGAAGAAACAAAGTTATTTTTTATTTCAGCAATACCAATAATGTATGTAATTATTCTTACTTTGCAAACCCTTTGCCTTATGACAAAAATACTTAAACATAGTGATAATCAACATATCCATATGTTTTAACAGTCACACATAAATTCATCTCCACTTTCTCAGCAGAAACTTGTCTGCACTTAAATGATTTGCAATTCAGTTTTTATTCTATTTTCTTGTATCTTTTTCCTTGCGGGTAAAAACTATGCATACAAAGACTATTACCAACTTTCTGTAACATATTCAAGGCAGATAACAAGCAATCTAATAAGAAATATAGTATGTCAAATAAAATGATAAACTGGGAATTCTTAAAAGTGATTAACATTCTGTATGCTAAATTATTTCCTAACCTTTGGGAAATGTGTAAGAAAATAAGTTAGAATTTACATTCATCCCCACATGTACAAAAGCTGGCACAACCGCTACAAGACAAAAAGGCAATAATATTTTTGCTAATTACAAAAATGATTCACATTCAAACAAATCCAACTGAAATTCATGGAACTATAGAACATTCTTAAAAATACAAACTCCTTAATTCAATACAATATACCACACATACATCAATTTCTTTTCTATTCTATGATGTCAAAGAAAACATTGATTTAACACATAGTTAAATTCAACAATATTGATTTAATGTGTAACTCATTTAACATGATTCATTAATGGGACTTGACCTCAATTTACCAATTAAACTTTAATATTGGTTAATTAATTATTTCTTTGGCAGTTACCAAACTAGGCAGTTTTCAGTACTGATTAATTTTCCAAGATCTGCCCACATAACTATCATTGTATGCAGAAGTCTCACTAAAAATGAAGTTACCTAAGACAAAAAGAATAAAAGCAAAGAAAGAGGTATATTCAAGTGTTTGACTCCCTTAGTGCCCTATGCATAACCCTTCTAGAGGTAGCTATTTCAAGTGACAATAAATCATTTGATCAACAATTTCCCTACTTTCCCAATAAAATACATTAAGCAAAAATTAAGTAAACTATTGTAGAGTCCTCCCATAAAAACAACAACGACCTACAAATGTATTTTTCCTTATTATGTTCTTAGTATACATTCCTAAAAGTACATTGTGGATCTTGTGTCCAAAAGATCCATCCAGCAAAATTCATATATTTATATAAGTTTTTAGCAGTTTAACATTTACATTCAGATTCAACAAAAATTTCTTAGACTACACTAGGAAGTGAATTCCAACCACAACTTTATAAAATGGGGGGTGCCTGGGTGGCTCAGTTGGTTAAGCAACCGCCTTCGGCTCAGGTCACAGTCCCGGAGTTTCGGGATCGAGTCCCGCATCGGTATCCCAGCTCCATGGGGAGTCTGCTTCTCCCTCTGACCTTCTCGCCTCTCATGCTCTCTCTCTCTGTCTCTCTCTCAAATAAATAAATAAAAATCTTTAAAAAAAAAAAATCTTTAAAAAAAAAGATCTCATGTTAAAGGTAAATGAGGCTGAGAAACAAAATAATTTGATCTCACAATTAGTAACTACTGAATTCAAGAGGTGGAATCCAGATATTACTGATGTCAAAAGGAAGGAGGAAGAGAAGTAACACTTGTTCTGTGTCAGACATGACCCAGGCACTTGGCACACGTTTTGTTATTTAGTTCTTACCACTGTTTTGTAAGGTAGACACAGTCTCCATTTTGAAGATGAAGAAAATGAGGTAAGAAGTGATTTGACTTGATCAAGGTTTGTTCAGAAAATAGGCAGCTAAGACAGGACAGAAACCCTGGGAATATACATTGACAGATTTTTGTCCGCAAACCATAACTGCGATCCAAGGAGGAAAGTTCATTTGACATGTTGTTTTATTTTTTTGTTTTTAGGGTTTTTTTTTTTTTTTTTTTTTTTTTAAGAGAGAGTATCTGAGTGGAGGGTGGGGGTGAAGGTATGGAGGCAAAGGGAGAACATCTCAAGCAGGCTCCATACCCAGTACAGTGCCCAGCATGGGGCTTGATCTCACAACCCTGAGATCACGACCTGAACCAAAATCAAGACTCAGATGCTTAACCAACTGAGCCACCCAGGCGCCCCTGTTTTCAATTTTATTTGTTTTTTATAGAAAAGGAATTCTGTTGGTAATGACACAGCAATGACACAGCATTTAGCATGCAAATAGATGTCAACCCAATAATTAATCCAATTATCTAATAGGAAAACACAGAATGCCTTTTGTCATTAGAATAGCTTTGCTAAGAATAAGACCCTCTTGTACCAGGTACCAATTCTTGAAACACTACTTTGAGCAACGAAAATGAGAATTAAAATTTAGACAAAGAAGGTGAAATACTACTCCTCATTCTACCCAATGCTCCTATATTCCACTAACTGAAACCTATGATTCTGTTCCTCACTAGCATAACTCAATGGGAGAGCAAGAGCAGGGAGAAAAGGCTGGTCTCAGAATGGGAAAGAAACACCACCATTTCAAATATAAAATCAAATCTAAGTCATTTTCCTCTCTACTTGAGAAAGTTCAGCAATGTATCACTCAAAGTATCTGTCTTCTATTAACCTATAAAACTGTCTAAAATCCAGTTAGAATATTCCCTTCCTTTACAAATTCTCACCTGTCTTTTCTCATCTCCTTCTGTTATTACTCAAAATCTACTCAAAATAACAATAATAATAATAATAATAATAAGGCAGTCAGACATCTAGAGCTCTTTTATTCAGGAGCAAAATCAATAATTATCAAATACTGGCCAAGGCATGAAGGATTCATATTTCGGAATAATTTTCAAATTTTCAAATTTTGCTACATGGAACCAAAGAGTTGTATGAAATACTCCTAGTAGCTAATGAATGAGAGAGAATGCCAGGTAGGTTTCATTATAAAAGTATATTAACTCACATACACTCTTTCATTATGCCAAATTTGGGGCCAGAAAAATGTATAACAATAAAATCGAAGTTCTAAAATTCTTACCCTAGAATATGTAAGAAGTAGAGGGGAGGCAGGTGATAATTTGTTGTATTTTTTAAAATGAGTCCTCATCTTTTCTCTGATCTCGTTTATGATGCAATCCTACAGGAAACAAATTAAAGTCTAAAATGAACTCTGAAGTTTCTGAATAATACCATTTTCATTCCTTTTTTTCTTTTTTAAAGATTTTGTTTATTTATTGAGAGAGAGAATGTGTGTGTAGGAACAGGGGGAGGATCTCAGGGAGAGGGGGCACAAGGGGGGTGGCAGAGAGACTCTCAAGCAAACTCCCCACTGAGCATGGAGCCCAAGGTAAGTCTTGATCTTAAGACCCTGAGATCATGACCTGTGCCAAAACGAAGGGGAGGGCACTTAACTTACTGAGCCACCCAAGTACCCCTACCATTTTCATTCTTGAGAGGAATGTGTATTCTGCTATCGTTGGATGAAGTAATCTACAAATGTCAATCATATCTGGTTGACTGATGGTGCTGTTGAGTTCAAATATATTCTCACTAATTTTCTGCCTGCTAGATCTGTCCATTTTTAAGAGTGTTGAGACACCCAGCAACAAATAGGGGAGTCATCTTTCTTTTTGCAATTCTCTCAGTTTTTGCCTCACACATTTTGATGCATACATATTAAGGATTATGTCTTTCTAAAGAATGAACCCCACTGTCATTATATAATGCCCCGGTTTCCACTTGAAGATTTTCCTTGCTCTGAAGTCTGCTCTGTCTGAAGTTAATAGAGCTATTCTGGCTTTCTTTTGATTAGTGTTAGTATGGTATATCCTTCTCTATTCTTTTATTTTTATTCTGTATGTGTCTTCACATTTAAAGTGGGTTTCTGTTGACAATATATAGTTGAATCTTGTCTTTTGTTCCACTCTGACAGTCTCTTTTAACTGAGTATATTTAGACTACTGGCATGTAAACTAATTACTGATATACCTGGATTGATATCCTCTCTTTTTGTTACTGTTTTCTGTTCATTGCCCTTGTTTTTGTTCCTATTTATATCTTCTACTCTTTCTCTTTTGTGGCTTTAATTAGGGATTTTTATGAGATTCTATTTTCTCTCCCTTCTTAGCATATCAATTATACTTCTTTTTTCACTTTCTTTTATTTTTGCCCTGGAGTTCACATTATAAATTTACAACTAATCCAAGTCCATTTTATGGGTAGTGAAGTACAAGTACCTTTTAACAGAATATTCTTAATTCCTCTTTCCCAACCCTTGTATCATTGTTGTCATTCATTTCACTTATATTTAAGCTCCACTCATTGAATACATTGTTGATAATATTATTTTAAACAAATTATGTTATTTGTAAGGTCAATTAAGAATAAGAAAAATAAAAGTTAAAGTTATTCAAAAGTTATTTTAAAGTTATTTCCCTTCACCTAGTCTTTCTCCAACGGTCTCCCCTTTTTTAATGTAGATCCAAGTTTCTAGCCTATACAGTTTTCCTTCTCTGAAGAATTTCTTTTAATATGTCTTATAAGACAAACCCACTAGCAACAAATTTTTTACATCTTTGTTATCTGAGATAGTCTTTTTTCTCCTTTTCTTTAAAGCATAATTTAGCAGGATACGGAATTCTAAATTGTTGGATTTTTCTCCCAACACTTTATTCCACTTCACTCTTTTCTTGCTTGTGTGATTTGTGAAGAGAAGTCAGATATTCTTACCTTTGCTTCTCTATAGATAAGGTGTTTTTTCCCTCTGGCTTCTTTCAAGATTACCTCCTGTCTGATTTTTCAAAGTTTGAATATGAAATGCCTAGGTAAAATTTTGGGGACTCTTACCCTGCCTGATGTTCTCCAAACTTCCTGAATCTGTGGTTTGGACTCGGACATTAATTTGGTGAAACACTGTCAATATTGCTTCAGATATTTCCTCTGTTCCTTTTACCCCTTCCTCTCTTTCTGGTATTCCCATTATGCATATATTATACCTTTTGAAATTGTCCCACAGTTCTTAGTTGTTGTTTTTTAAATTTTTTTCAGGCTTTTTTCTCTTTGCTTTTTAAATCTTTTTTTTTTCTTTATTAAGATTTATCCATTTATTTGAGAGAGTGGTGGGAAGGTGCTGAGGGAGAAAGGGCCTCAAGCAGACTCCACACTGCACACAGAGTCAGATACAGTGCCTGATCCCACAACCCCAACATCATGACCTGAGCCAAAACCAAGAGTTGGATACTCAACCAACTGAGCCATCCAGGTGCCCCTCGATGTTTTTTAATTTTAGACGTTTTTACTGACATATCCTCAAGCTCAGAGAGATTCTTTCCTCAGCTATGTTCGGTCTTCTAATAAGCCCATCAAAGGCATTCTTTATTTCTGTCACAGTATTTTTTAATTTCTAGCATTTTTGTTCTTTCTTAGAATTTCATATATTATCCATCTGTTCTTGCATGCTGGCTATTTTCTTCATTAGAGCCTTTGGCATATTGTCATAATTGTTTTAAATTCCTAGTCCGATCACTCCAATATCCCTGCTGTGTTTAAGTCTGATTCTGATGCTTGCTCTGTCTTTGTAAACTCTACTTTTGCTTTTTAGCATGCCTTGTAATTTTTTTGTTGGAAGCCAGACATGATGCACTGGAAAAAAGGAACTGTGGCAAACAGGCATTAGTAATGTGGGGTAAGAGAAGTGTTCTATGATTAGGTCTCAGTCTTTTAGTGAGTCTGTGCTCCCAATCCTCCGGCACCACCATCCCCACCACACACACACACACACACGCACACACGCACACACACACCCCTTAGGACAAAAAGAATGGCTAGAGGAGGAACAAAATGGCTGGAATTGGACAATTTTCTTCCCCTCCACGGAAGACTGAAACAGCCTAAAGTTGGGCATTCCCCCTCCTCCAGGTCAGTTAGACTCTTATAACACCATAAAAGATTAGACACTGACAAAATAACTTTTCTTTAGGGCAAATCTTGTCAAGAAAAACAGAATGCCTTGGCATATTTCAAAATGATTGACTTCCCCTTCCTATGTAGGAAGTACCAGGGCACTTTTCTCTAATTCTCTCTGTGAAGTCATGGTAGAGCTGGAGGTAAAACCTTGAAAAATGTGGGATTCTTATACTTGGGCCCCCCTAGAGTTTCTACCTCAGACTTACCACACTGAGCCTCTGGCAATTCATTAATTACATTTTAGGTTTTTTCCCTACCCAGTACTGGTTACCTTAGAGGTCTTTGCTCCTATGCTCTGCTAGAATAAGTTGTCATTCTCTGTATTTGCCTGTCTGTCCCTCCAATTTGGGGACAGCAGCTAGCCCTATGACCTCACCTCTATGAAAACTCTAAGAAAGTTGAAAGTTTTCAAATTGTTCGGATTCTTACTTACTGTTAAAATAGAATGATAACTTGCATGACATGCCAAAAATCACTGAAAAGTCTCCATTTTCAATTTTTACCTTCACATTTTGCTAACTGATAAAGTGATATATAACACTTATGCTATTAAGGAGAGAGAGAAAATAGAGGTCTGTATTTGTCTCAACGGCATATAAATTACCTAAAATACAAATGATCATAGAGTTCACCCTATAAGTAATACCAAAATGCAAATTTTTAAATAATACACTCCATCCTTTCTTTCTGAAGCAATGAAAACACATATATAATAAAAAATTATAGGGATCATTTAGATCCTGAATTATGATTACAAACTAAAAGCAGGTCCTAAATAAAGCCTAAATATTAGATTTCCATAGGGGCTTTTCAAAAAAAAAACCGTAAAAACTGTAATTCACCAGTATCTTTGCTGCTCAATTTGCAGAAAAATAAAGCCTATTTCTTAATTCCTAAATAGAATGATAATATCTTCTAAACAAACTTGAGTTTTCATATTCTTCCTCTGGAGGAAAAAAAATCAGTAAAAAACTAAAATTTGTCTGTGAAATTTGACATTTGGATGCCAATTCCTAGCATTTGCTATTGCTGTGCAATTAACCTTTATCAAAATTAATTTACTTAGAAAATCGTAGTCCACTGTATGATGCTGTCTGCTGTTCTTATAACAAGAAATACAGCTAATTTTTTCCCAAATTGCACTGTAAAACAGCTCATTACTCTTTATATTATTGACTTAAATTTTATTCAACTGAGTTTTAACATACTTAATCAAATGCATGCTGGTTAAATAAGATGAAAATATCTAATTCACTCTAAGAAATTTGAAAGCATGTTGCAAATAAGTGCCCAAACATAGCAAGAATGTCAGACTAACTAAACCCAAGAGAACATATTAGCAGTATCTTCACTTCACATAAACAGAACTTTATTATTATTGTTTCCACATCTGTGATGTATTAGGTACAACACACATTTCTGAGCCCTTAATATATTGAACAGATGGTGAACCATTACAAAATTAGGAACAAGGGTAACATCTTAAGGAATCATTAATAATCTTGCTCTTCAGCCAGAGGAGAGCCACCAAAGCTGGATAAATACTTTTCTTTTGAGGATAATGAGGAATTAGGGTGAAAGACATAGGAAATGATTTGAGGATGGTCACAAAAAACATTGGGAAAAGTGACTACAGTAACCAGTTAAAAAAATATATATATATATATATATATACATATATACTAATATATATATGAAGAAAGAGTAATATATGAAGAAAGAGTAACTGACCCCAAAAGAGGTCAAATGAGAATGAAGATGGACACTTGTGAAAGAAAAGAATGCTCTGAAAGTTCCATTCTTAATTTGCTTAACATAAAATATATTATTGAGACCCCCACATTCCTGCAAATCCCAAAACAAATTCAGAATCAAACTAAAACTAAGACTTAGTAATTAGCATAGTTTCTAGCTAAAGTAATAACTAATAAAAATGGAGCCAATTATGTCAGTTCACAAAAGATAAATGAAAACATCAAAAGAAAAAACCAAAAAACAAAAATTAAGATTCTCTCATTATGTCACGTGGTTATATATATGTAAAAATAAACTATCCAGGTGAAAATGGCTGCGACAAGATAATCTAGCAGACAGAGCTCAGAATGTACTCCTGCTCCCAAAAAAGTCACATGATTTTTAAGGAAGTCCCAGATTATCTCCAGAGCTGAAATAATGTAGTATCAGTAGAATCTTTTGAGGAAAAGTGATATAGCATCAATAAATAATATAGTACTTTCTGGGTGAAGGAACACTATCTACCTAAAGAAAAAAGGATTTCCTAACTTTTAAAGAGAAAAATTTGATTTATTAGTAATTTCAATATTAACTGTGAAAAACGGCTTACCTTCCTTCCACTAGAATGTAAATTGACAAAACCACATGGTATTTCCAAAGGAAGATATTATTGCTTGAATCTGGGTCACTAAAATTATCACTGTGCAAAATGAGAAAAAAAAGGGATAACATTAATTACCTACAATTATGCATTTTCTTTGCTGTTAACGTGAACATATCTCACATATCATCTCACAGGCTATTCAAATATGATACATGTCCCTAGTTTGAAATCTCTAGAGAGAGCTCCTTTGAAGATTGAACACATAGTTAAAACTATTTAAGCAATTCCTGATCACTAAATGTGAATAAATTTTTTTCCAACTAAAAAATTTTTTTAAATATTTACTGTTCTCACACCACTTTATTTTTTCCTTAACAGCATGGAAGTTCAGCTATACAAAAAGGCTCACTATTAAAAACAAAACACACACACACACACACAAGGGAGAGGGGATATTCAAACAGCTTCAAGGACAAAAAACATGCTTCACACTAGATCATATTTACAGTTCCTCATCTAGAATTCAGCTAACATCCAACTGCAGCAATCAGCCAAGCTTGGCAAATTAAAATAACAGTAATTTTGACAGATTATCTGCTATAAATATTCAAATATGGGCGTTTATGTACATGCAAGGGTCTCTATATGCCAATCAAAAGGCTTTGTTCAGGATCCTAAAACTGAGTTTTTTTCACCCTTCTTTTTTGTAGGAATCCCCTAAGTCCTTAACTTTCATTTTAACTCTTTCACCTCAGCTGATAAAGGGGCCAATTATTTCTCTATTCATAGCCTGAATTATCATCCATAGCCTGAATTAAAAATTTAAGGATAATATTCATATCAGACAAAAAGAAAGTACTTAGAATCTTTGAGAATCGAAGTCTGTAAAGAAAAAAAGAAAGATCCAGGAATGAGGATGAGGTGGCTGCAAAGAGAGAATCTGGAAGGATGGCAACTGAATAAAAGATTAATGTTTTACTCATGTGGCCAGGTATGGATTGGTAAGTAAAATCCAAATGTAAAGAGCATTTAACAACTTCATAAATTTGGGCTGCCTTCAAAGTTCCATTAAGATAGACCACCATTTTTCTGGGGCACCTTGGTGGCACTGTTTGTTGAGCTTCTGACTCTTGGTTTTGGCTCAGGTCCTGATCTCAGGGGTGTGGGATCCAGCTCCACACTTAACACAGAATCTGCTGGAGTGTCTCTCTCCCTCTCTCTCTGCCACACCCCTGGGCACACACACACACTCTGTCTCTTTCTCTCTCTCTCAAATAAGTAAATAAAATCTTTTAAAAAATAAAAGACATAAAAGATAGACTACCACTAATTTCCCTCAAGACAAGACTCTACACTTTGAAGACAAGTATATGAAAGTGTCAAAAGTGGGGAAAGGCAATTAGTATGAAATTCAAACCAAATTCAATTTTTGAAATCCAGAGAGAGTTCTATTTAATCAATAATAACGGCTCTAATGAAGGCAAGATATCTCATGCATGAATTTATTAATTGTCCTCCTATCCTATCTCCCATTAGTCAGTTCCCCTTAAACATGTATGAAATTACTGAAAAGAACCCAGGAAAACTACAAGTGATAGACATGTCTCTGCATCCAGAGCAAACGATGCAGTCAAACAAAATTATGGACAAAAATTCAACCTATTCAGAGGCATATGTCCTTTTCTTTCCACCTGGAAAGAAACAGCTATAAATCTCTATTAAGATTGCTCAAAATATTCCTAGAAAATTAAGCTTGCAAGAGAACTTTTCCTTTATGATCACTCACCATTCAGCCACTCAAACCCAGGTCTAGTAGGGGATGTAAGCCAGAACAGTGGTTTTCAAAGCAGCAAAAGGAGATGAAAAGTCTAATTTAGGGGCAGTCACTTAAGCCTCCCTTTGGAGCTTGTCAGAAATGCAGAGTCTCAGTCCCTATCCAGGGATAGACTGAATCAGATTCTGCATTTTAACAATCCCCAAATAATTCACATAGGTATTAATATTTGAGAATCTCTGCAGGAAGATTAGAATGAGAAAAAAGGTATAATCTGTTCGAAGACTGGTTCTTACTTCAGGCCACTGTCTAATAAGCAATCAGTTTTTAACCTTTGGTTTAAAAGCATCATTATTCCTCCCACAATCTTTGTACTTTATTTTATTTAAGATTTTCTTTATTTATTTGAGAGAGAGAGTATGAACAGGGGAAGGGTCAGAAGGACAAGCAGACTTCCCACTGAGCAGGGAGCCTAACACAGGGCTTGATCTCAACTGAGCCAGTCAGGCTCAGATGCTTAACCTATTGAGTCACTCAGGTACCCCAATTTTTGTATTTTAAATAAGGGATCTTGAAAAATAGAAACCCCTTGAGAGACAAAGGAATTAGTATCTAATGATTAAATCTCAGATCCCAAGAAAGGCTATGACAGAGTTATCTTGGAGCAGGTGGTCCCATCTCCTACCCCTGAATCACATGAACTAGACAAGTTAATTTAGTAACAACCCCTTTCATTCCAAATCTTAGACTCTAAGAACATACAGCAGTTCCATAGCTCAGAAAGAGATCAAGAGACCAAAGGACCATGCCGTCATGTAACCAGAAGAGGAGAAAGCTGTATGTGCTCATTATTCAGCTATTGTCTTTTAGCTCCAAATCCAGCCTTTAATACTCAACATAGTGATGCTGAAAAGAGACTCTGGAAACTACTTTTCTCTTTGGCCAGCCAGCTTGGCTGGCTGTTGCTAATAAGAGCACTAGGAGAAACTTGCTTTTTCCAGTCAGCACTGCCCCAGCATAGGCCCTCCACTCCAGCAGCAGCAGTTGGTGACAGCCACCAATTTTTCCAGCACTCTCAGAAGTATCAGCAAAAGCCAGACAGTACTCCCTCCAGAGGTTTTGAGCCCCAACTCTACTCATAAGCCCTTTTTTGTCCCCAGTATTGATGGTTGTAGCTTTTTGCAATTATCATCTCTGTGTTACTCCAATGTTCCCCTTTTGCTCTTTCAGCTCTATCACCTGTATAATCCATTGACTATATTAAATTTTCTCAATAGAAAGATCTAGTGTAGATTGCTTCCCTGTCCAGATTCTAACTGATATATAGTGCCTAGACAGAATAAAATCCAACATGATCTTGATCGCTTAGGAAAACTATTTTCTGAAAACATGACAGCCTATGAGAAAATATTTACTGTCTCTCCCCCAAAATGGGTGCAAGATGGGAAATGGATGCAAGAAGTATGGTTGAGAAAGATGAGGAAACACAACTTGAGGAAATAATATATTGGGGGCTCCTGGGTAGTTCAGTTGGTTAAGTGTCTGCCTTCAGCTCAGGTGGGATAGAGCCCCTCATCGGGCTTCCCTGTTCAGCATGAGCAGGGAGCCTGCTTCTCCCTCTCCTTCTGCTCCCCCACACCACCCCTACTGCTTATGCATGCACACTCTCTCTCTGTCAAATAAATAAATAAAGTCCCCTTTAAAAAAAAAAAAGCAATATATTGAACAAATATCATGACAGAAAGAAAACACATTTTAATCCCCAGAAAAATAAAGAAAAGACCAATAAAAAGTCTAAAACAAATATAGTTGTCTACTTTACATAACAAATCACAGAATTTAAGAAGTGGAAGGAACTTTACTCTTTTGCCTCTGCCACTGTTGTTTTTATTAAAGTAGTTTTATACTGAACTTGAGTTTTACTTTCAGGAAGCCACTGACAAATTAGAGAGAGGTGAAAGAAATTACAAAAAAATTGATGAAAGCAACAGGCAATAGGATGCATGAGGAGAGATTCAAGGAGTCACTTCTTAGCTCAGGCCAAAAAAAGAAAACTTCAGGATGTTAGCTGCCTTCCAGTTAAAGAGTTCTAACCAGTTCTGCTTCATCACCCTACAGATGCTTAAGATGATAGAAGATAAAATAAAGGAAGACATGAAACCGGGCTTCTTAGCTTACTGACTGACTCTCCTTTGAATCACTAAAATAGTAGCTCTTAATGCTGTTTACACATGAGAATGAATGAGAATTTTTGACGAAAATAACAAAATAGTAATAATGATGATGACGCTCAGAATACAGTAACATAGATCTGATTTAACTGGTCTGAGATGGAGTGCAGACATTACACAAACAAAACAAAACAAAACAGGGCACCTAATGGCTCAGTCAGTCAGTAGAGTGCACGACTCTCGCTCTTGAGATAATGAGTTGAATCCTATGTTGGGTATAGAGAACAACTGTCAAAAAACACAGAAGCAGAGTATTCCTGATATGACTCTTTTCACTAATATGACTAACAAAATTTCCATCCGGTTTTAATTATCCATATTAGTTATGTAACCTATTTGTAGTTACTTTCTCCTTCTAGTTAAAACCAGAAAACCACTCTCTTCATCTGTCCTCCTATCTTCATAATAGTATGTGTTCTCAGTCTACCTTCCTTTGCTATCCTATTCTAAAACACTATATTATTTGAATAATAAAGTAAAATATGACCTATGACAAAATAAAATATACCTCAAATAAGTTATGTTTACTAAATGAGTCAAATGAGTCATCACTACTCCTTCTACCCTCATAACACAGAAAAATTGTATTTATTATACATCATGTGTAAAAACTTAAATGAAAAAATTTACGACCTCCATCATCAATAAAAAAACTTATTGTAGCAAAGAAAAATAACTATTTAAAAATCACTTGAATCATATTTTCATCAGGAAGAATAAACTTAAAAAGATGATTCTCAATTTCATTGTCAATCAGAATTACATATTAAGCTCATAAAATTATAGACTTCTGGGCCCATGACCAGGAATTCTGAATCATAAAGTCTGAGTTTCCGAGGATGAACCCAAAAGTATACATTTTAATAAGCTTCCTAAGTAATTATTACGCAGATTATCTTTAAATTACACTTTCATATATACTGCACCTTCAAACCACTCTGAACTTCCCTATAAGCCCTTTAGGTCTGATCAGACTACCCACCCCTATCCCTCATCTTAAGAGCTTCAACTTCTGATTAAACTACATGCTTGGAATTAAAATAGAGAAAAAATAAGTACAACCAGTTGTTGGACATACATTACCATAGGCCGTGAACTTTACATAATCTATTACAGATATAAGAATTAAATGAGGGGCCCTGGGTGGCTCAGTGGGTTAAAGCCTCTGCCTTTGGCTCAGGTTATGATCTCAGAGTCCTGTGATCGAGCCCCACATCGGGCTCTCTGCTCAGCATGGAGCCTGCTTCCTCCTCTCTCTCTGCCTGCATCTCTGCCTACTTGTGAGCTCTGTCTGTCAAATAAATAAATAAAATCTTTAAAAAAATGAATTAAATGATATATTGCATGTAAAGTCTATAAGCTTCTAAGATAAAGAAATGCTCATTAAACTAGCTGCTACCTAAACTAATATATACACAAAACTCTGTATATGCATGTTTACAGCAGCTTTATTCATAACTGCCAAACTTGGAAGCAACCAAAATGTTCTTCATTAGGTAAATGAAAAAGTAAGCTTTGATATATATGAAATATTATTCAGCACTAAAAAAGGAGTAAGCTATGAAGCTATGAAAAGACACAGAGGAAACTTAAAGTAAAAAGAAACCAATCTGAGAAGGCTACATACTGTTGATTCCAACTATTTGATATACTAGAAAAGGCAAAACTATGCAAACAGTAAAAAAAAATAAAAAATTAAAAAAAAAATCGGGCTGTCACAGGTAGAAGTTAGGGAAAGAGCAATGGACATGAATAGATAGAAAGGGGAAAGGATCTTTAGGGCTGTGAAAATACTATGTATTATAATGATGGATACATGTTATACATTTGTCCAAACCCACAGAATGTACAACAGGAAAAATGAACACGAAGGTAAACTATGGATTTGGGTGATTATGATATGTCAATGTAGGTTCATCAATTACAACAATGCACCACTCTGGTGGGGAATGTTAATAATGGAGGAGTCTATGCATGTGCAGGGGCAGGGGATATGATTTTGCTGTGAACATAAAACTGCTCTAAAAAAAGTCTTTATTAAATAACAAAAAAAAAGAAGAAGAAGAAGAAGAAGAAGAAGAGGGGGCACAGAGGGGCACCTGGGTGGCTCAGTGAGTTAAGTGTCTGCCTTCAGCTCAGGTCATGAACCCAGTGTCCTGGAAGCACAAGCCCAGTGTTGGGAATCCCTGCTCAGTGGGGAGTCTGCTTCTCCCTCTCCCCTGACCCTCCTTCCTGCTTATGCTCTCACTCGCTTGCACTTTCTTTCTCAGATGAATAAAGTAAAATATCTTATAAAAAAAAAATAAATAAATTTTTAAAAGGAGGAAACAGTAAGCTGCTATTATCCCTAGGAAGAGTCAACTTTGTGGGGGTCATCATAATGACTCTAAGACATGGTTGTTACTTATTTCCAAGTTGTAGGAACTAAGGTTTAATAAATTGTCTGGGCAAATAATTTGCCCAGAGCTAGTTAGGGAGCAGAGAAAGGATTCAAGGTGATACCTACGACTCCAAAACCTGAACTCTTTACTTTAACTTAGGCTAACTTCCAGAAATAGCAACACAACAATAGTAAGCACAAAATCATTCTATAGTCATAACTACACTTTATAAGAAATTTTCTGAATCATCCCCAGGTCAACCATGACCTAAGCATGTCTCACAAATATTCTTATATGACTAAGAACTGAAAGACAGGCATATACTATGATGGGTGGTTAACAATATGTAATTATAATAACCAAAATTAAGTACAGGTTAATGAGTGAACTACTTCATATTAAATAATGTTCTAATAAATATAATACTTAATATTTAAAGAGTATTTAATATTTTCACAGCACTTTAAAATTATGAATTAGCAATAACTCCATGATAAGGGCCAGTATGACTGTTAACAGCCATACAGTCATATTGTCCAGCAGACAATATGAATAAAAAGGTAAATGAAATCCAGTCTAAGTCATCAAGCTATTTAACTCAAAAACATTACAAACTCAAAGTCTCTTGACTTCCCACATCAAAGGGCTGTAATCCTTAGTTAAAAGTATATGAAGCTACAAGGCGATGAATTCAAAACAATAAGGAGACTTCTATATTTCACCCATCACAAAATATGAACAGAATAAATATGCAATTCAAAGTTCTCCTTCAGGATGCTTTCTACTCAAATTTTATAAAATCTGCTTATGTTCCTAATGATTAAGTTTTTTGTATGAATCATTTACTTTTTAAAACATTCTGGACCTCGTCTCAAAGCATCTGTTTTCCCCTCATCTCTGTGCCTCCCAAATGGCCATCATTTTCTCCTCCCAAGTACATTTCTAGCTTGCCTGTTCCAACCAGCTATCTCTAAAATGGTAAGCATTTTAGGCACTGGTTTCCACAAACCTTCCCCACTTGAACAACATTCATAACAAAACACAATTAGTCATGCAAAAAAAGATATGTATATACTGATAACATACACATACCACCAAAACTAGAAATTCAGAAAATGAAAATTACTAATGATAAAAGCACATTCTATTCTGTTAAAATTGCAAAGAGCAAATTTTATTTTTTTATTTTAATTTTATTTTATTTTAACCTGATAACTCTCAAGAAGTTAATGTAAGTCTCGTGGAGGCTATTTAGTTTTACAAACGTTATAATTTATAGATAACTCTCTAGACAGATTTTTAATGAACTGCATTAAAATTTAGCTCTTAGCTAAATATAAAATGGTACATAATACAGAACAATATACAAATATAACTCGGCCAGGGAGAACACCTATCTCCCATTTGCTCACCTTCTCCTTTAAGGAGAGAATACCTCTCCCATACAAACCAAAGAGGTTCTGATTCACTGGAATGCTACAGAGCTCAAGGAACCCAGCACTACAGAAAGAAGCCAAAGTGGTAACACTTCCTTCTGCTGGAGATCTGTTGATTAAACACATAAAAGTAGGTATCTCTACTATCTAAATTTTTACAAAGAATGCATATTATACTTCTACAAATAGAATGATTCATTTTTTTTAACATTTTATTTATTTATTTGAGAGAGAACAGAGACAGTGAAAGAGAGCACAAGGGGGAGGATAGGAAGAAGCGAGCCCCTGTGATGTGGGACTTGATTCCAGGAATCTGGGATCATGACCTAAGGCAAAGATAGACATTTAATGGACCAAAACACCCAAGAGCCCCAATTATGAAAGATTTGTCATTTTGAAGTAATCTGTTTAATTAGGTATATCTTTTTTTTTTTTTTTTTTGGTAGGAAAATGCAGATTTAGAAATCCCTGTTTGAGGGACATAACCTTAAACATTAAATCCCACAAAAAGCAAATTAGTGAGGTTGTGAAGGTTCCCAGGTAGAGGCACAAAGTTGCTGACTAACAAACATCATGGGTTTTTGTTTTTAAGATTTTATTTATATGACAGAGAAAGACAGAGTGAGAGAGGGAACACAAGTAGGAGAAGTGTGAGAGGGAGAAGCAGGCTTCCCACCAAGTAGGGAGCCCAATGTGGGCCTCGATCCCAGAACCCTGGGATCATGACCTGAGCTGAAGGCAGACACGTTTGGTAAATCTCTCCTGATCCCTTCTTACTAAATATTAAAAATATATTCCCCTCCTGAGCAAATTCTCTAGATGCAACTGAATAGTGAGTGACGCCTTTTTGGCCCCAGATCATAACCTCTATTCTTTGTGTGCTATATACACACAGGGAGAATAAATCATCTATCTGTAATTTAATCAGAAATGTTTTAAGAACATAACAAGACAAACCAATCCTTTATCTTTTAATGGTACATAAATGCACTGTCAGGTAAGGTAGTCAGTAGCCAAATACGGTCATTCAGCATGTGAAATATGGTTAATTTGAAGTGAGAAACTCTGTAAGTGTAAAATATACACTGATTTCATACTCAGTAGGAAGAATACAAAAGATTTCATTGATTTTTTTATATTAATTAGCAGTTCAGGTAGTATTTTTAATATATTAGGTTTAATAAAATATATTATTAAAAGTACTTTCACCAGTTTCTTTTTACCTTATTTAATATGGCTACCAGAAAATTTAAAAGTACATGCATGGTTCACATTATATTTCTACTGGATGATGCTGGTCTATAAACTAGTGATCAATCATAAGCTCTTATGAAACTATTTCTATGTCAATCTTTCATGACTATGTAGCATCATAAAATCTTCTCATTACAATAGCCTAACCAAAATTCCCTTCCTGCCTGATTTGCAAAGTAGATTATATGCATATTGAGGTTCCTTCCTTTCTGATACCTTCATTCAGTCTTGAAACATTGAATAAATTCTATATTTCACCTCCTCTACCCCACCTTTGCCAACCAAGTTACTGGCTTTAATATATTCATCTTTTATCTCTAATGAATACTGTACTTAGAGAACAGGAGGCTGAGAATTTTTCCCAAAAGAGCCTCCAGATTATCTCTAACAAGTAGTATGTGGTGGTGTTAGAATTCGATATATAGAACCAAACAACCCTAGCATGAACCCTGTCTCTCGTTGTGCAAAGCCCTATAGCTCAGCTGCCTTGTCTGCAACAGGGATAAATATTATTACCATTTAACATTAAATTAATATTTCATTTAACTCATATTTACTATTAAAATATCAATACCATATGTTGTTGTAAGATAATAAAAGAAAAGCATTTAGAACAGGACCTGGAACTTCAATGTTCATAAGTATTAGCTATTATCATTATTTCCTTTTTTGACTTGCTTCCTGAACCAATCATTCTCTTCTATTTCTGGTTGCCCTGTCAATAGGTTCTCTCCTTATTCAAGCTTTTAGCATATCTAATAAAATGTAAAAAATATAGACAGCAGATGGAGCAGGTCACTTGGTCTGACAAAAACAAAGAATTCCAAACACAAGAGCCCGTAAGAAAGTATACTTCATCACATAACAAACAGATTCCTCACTATGAGAAACAGGCTAATTCTGGGACCCTGTAAAAGTTATCTTCAAGGGGGTTGGACAGATGTTCCTCAAGCATCCCTTTAATCACCTATGTCCTTTTCAAGGGATCCAACCCAGATATTAAAATCTAGAACCTATCCCACTGACAATACTCACCAAATCTAAAATTATACATTCTTTGTGGCACTTTGACTCAGCTACTGATTCATGTCTGGACACCTAAAAAATCAGTAAGCGCCCATCTGCAACCAGTAGAAGAGCCCAAGTTTAGAATTTCACCACATTACAATGCAAGTTAAAAATATGTCCACTCTTAAAGGTTCAAAAAGCAGAAGATATGTAAGAAAAGGTCAAAATACTCACTTTGTCACTGTGGCATACCAAGTCTCACGGACTTCGAGCAGATTTTGGGGGGACAGTTCTTTAACTTAAGCCACAATCTGGTTCAGCTGAACCTCTTATTACCCTTTTCATATTCTGTCATACATTATAGACATCTGCATTATATATTATACATATATTATATATAAACTATATATTTTGTTTCTTCCCCAAGTTACACAGGACTCTATCTTCCTGAATTCAAAAGTCTACAATCCTGGCTCTGACATATTGGATACTCAAGTATTTGTCAAGCTGGGTTGAATCTATAATTATAAAAAATATATTATATACCTCATGAAGTCTTCAGTTTTTAAAACATTTCATGTGACTTCATCTGATTATTCTAACAATCTTATAGTCATATCCAAGACCTAATCTCATTTTTCATGAAGTGCCTTAATTGAAGCTCAGAAGTTAAAGTAATTCAAAATTATTCATTTTGTATGTCTTAAATACACAAACCTTAAATCCAAGACAAACCCAGAACTGCATTGACCTGTATCACACACCACACCACACTAGAGCCTTTTTCAGAGAGCACCAGTAGAGAAAGCAAGAAGACGAAAGAAGAGACAATGACAACATCAAGTTCTGGTAATGAGATAAATAGGTAGCCAGTCCCTAAATAAAATTAAATTACTTTTTGCATTTCATTTTTCCTATCTTTTTAAAGCTTCAGTTTTATTTTGCTTCCTAATAGTTTCTTTCCGTTAAGTTTCTTCCTTTATTTTTCCATAATAAGTTGTATCTTCATCATCAAAATTATACTCAATCTCAAATAAACCAATCTATGTTTTAAGTTATATAATTTTGTAAATATAGTTCTTTATCCTGTCTTAATGAATGTATTTAACTATTCATTTGAATTCAGCAGTATTCTCTGAAATGGCTTTTGTTCAATTTTATCTCTCTAAAAATAACCTACTATATAAGTCCACATTCTGCTGATACTCCCACTTAGACTCCTGTGAGGAAAGAACTAGCAGTTTCTCGCTAAAAGTACCTACAATGAGCAATCAATCGACATTAGCTGACATCCAAGATTCTAAGAGCAAAGTTAACTTGCTACCTTTGTCACTCTTGAGTTCATATTTATAATGTCCAATAAATGTCCTATTTACTTCTAAATCGATGACTTAATTCACTCCACTTCTTTGAATCTGTTTCCTCATGTAGAAGAAAGCTGGTCTAGAGTTTTGGAATTTCTTTATGATCTAAAGAGTTCCTGGTTTAGAGATTTAAATCCAAGTTTATTTACCCTCTAAAAGTTGATTTCTTTTTTTTAAGATTTTCTTTATTTATTTGAGAGAGAGAAGAGAGGGAGAGAGCATTAGCAGACAGAGGGGCAGCGGGAGAGAGAGAAACAGACTCACTGCTGAGCAAGGAACCTGATGCAGGGCTCAATTCCAGGACCCTGGGATCATGACCTGAGCTGACTGAGATGTTTAACTAACTGAGCCACCCAGGCATCCCTAGAAGTTGATTTCTTAAACTAATGCACATATTTGTATCTTTTCTACCCACTGTACTTGAAGGTAAGAGCCATATATCTTTGTAACCTTATCCCTTTGAACATGGTGGTATACACATACAGGTATGTTTCATTTGTTTACCTGCCTGAAAGTGTTAAATTGTTAACTTTGGCAGAAGACTTCTTGAATTTCCCTATGTGTGACACAACCACAAATAACTACAATTTTTAGACAATTTCTGAGAATATAACACTGCCAAATTACAGTTAGAATCCAAGTTAAATTACTGTAGTCCATGAATGATATTCAGCATAACTAACATCTGCAAAGGAGATGGCAATTAACTGAGACAGAGAGTTTGGCCCCAAACCTTGCTCAGCCATATTTTTCATAACCCTTATGGCCAATCCCTGACTAACAGCAAACTAGACCTCAGAATGACATCCACATCCCTAGATCATAAAGCTAAGGAAGGAAGAGTGAGGGGAGTACTAACAAGGATGTATATTTAACTTCTGATTTATCATAACAGAACTTTCTCCAATTAAAGATTTACCAAATTTGTTTTTAGACAAGGTTAAAGTTAATTACTACAGAGTAAAATTTGAAGGAATATTTTTAAAAAATATTTGAAGTAAAATTTGAAGAAAAACATAGACGTAAGATGTAACAGATTCCCAGTCAGCTTGTAATAATAGTAGCATCATTTAGTTCAAATTTAAATTTAAAGACTATTATCCCCCTAAGTAGTTTTAGCAGATGCCTGAACCTTGATAAAAATTAATAAACTACGTTTGGAATACACGTATATCTGTAAAATTAAATACAGAAACAAGCTGATAAAAATCATTTAACTGTGCATAGAGTAGTAAAACTAAAAAGGTTTTGGAAAATCTTAACGAAGAGTCACGTATAATCATCACATCTGCATGCAGTTAAACATATGGCACTTCAGTTTCAGGAATCCTGAGTGCACCAAAACTTTTACAACTAAATTTGGGTTACTTAGGGTGAGGGAAAGAGATGCAAAAGGGGAGTGGAGCCTTTAAAAACCCCTATTTTGACTAAATCTACAGCTGTAATTACAGCTGTTCCGAAGCTTTCTTGGAACTGCCTAATTACATTTTTTTAAAAATAATAACAACCAAAAGTAAGTTTAACGAACTGAAGAATGACAGGAGGACTTCATAGTTAAAAGCTATTTTTTATATAAAATTAATTTCTTTTTTTTTTTTTTTTTTTTTAAGATTTTATTTATTTATTTGAGAGAGAGACAGTGAGAGAGAGCATGAGCGAGGAGAAGGTCAGAGGGAGAAGCAGACTCCCCGTGGAGCTGGGAGCCTGATGCGGGACTCGATCCCGGGACTCCGGGATCATGACCTGAGCCGAAAGCAGTTGTCCAACCAACTGAGCCACCCAGGCGTCCCTAAAATTAATTTCTTATTGTTTTGGTTCTGCAACTAATAGATAAAAATTGTTATATAAGTCCAAGAAGCTTTCTCAGTTTCCTTGGGTTTTGGAATTTTTAATTTTTTTAACATTAAAAAGTACATTAGAAAGTATATAGCACTTCTTTCCTTTGGTAATTTTGCAGAAACTCTAATTTTTTTTTTTCTCCTTCCCCATGCCATCTATTTTGTGTAACTATGAGACCAGTTATGAGACCAGACTCTTTCCATAACCCCCACTCCCAGCACAGCAACATACTACTGGGAGAGAATTCACAACTGCCGACTTCTCCCTGAAGAGTAAAGATTTTCTGGGGTGCCTGCGTGGCTCAGCTGGTTGAGCATCCAACTCTTGGTTTTGACTCAGGTCATGATCTCAGGGTCATGAGATGGAGCCCCACTTGGGGTTCTATGCTGAGATTCTTTTCCTCTCCCCCTCCTTTCCCTCCCCTGCTGGTGGGCCCACTTGTGTATGCTCTCTCTCAAATACATAAAATCTTAAAAAAAAAAGGAAAGGAAAGGAAAGACTAAAGGGTTTCAACACAACATCTAGTGTCACTTTTAAGACTTCCACCAACTCAGGGACAGACCAAAACATCTACCTCTGAAAGCCAATGGGGCTTGTGTCCACAAGATCCAGAAAACCACAGCAAACAAAGAAACAGTTCTTGGTGGGCTCCACAGACTCATTGTGGCTATGCCCCCAACCTCAGCACAGAGACAACAGACAACAATGCCCACCTACCATTCTTTCCTGAAATATGTCTATTTGAGTATCTTTTTTTAAAATATTTTATTTATTTATTTGACAGAGAGAGAGAGATCACAAGTAGGCAGAGAGGCAGGAAGGGAAGCAGGCTCTCCGCCGAGTAGAGAGCCCAATGCGGGGCTCGATCCCAGGACCCTGAGAACATGACCTGAGCCAAAGGCAGAGGCTTTAACCCACTGAGCCACCCAGGTGCCCCTCTATTTGAATATCTTAAAAGGTGCAGGCTGAGGGCCAGGACTCTCATTTAACACACATGTAGGGACAGGTCTTCTCCAGAAACCAGAAAGGTCAGTGAGCACCATCTTTGCATTCCTTCTCTGCCCACCTCTCACTCACTGGTATTTTCCTGAAAGCAATTTGTGTACTCATCCAGTGCTTGGCTTTTGCAGCTGCTACCCAAAGGACATACCCCTTGATGGCCTAACTCTGGTGGCCAGAGCTTGCATTAGCAGACTCAACAGGATTGCAGCAAACAAATAATTCTATGGGGGCTATCTCCCTTGGGCTCAATGCACAAGGAGCAGACAGAAAGACCCATCTCCCAGTCATTCCCAATAAGAGACCAGTTACATACTTTAAAAGCTGCTGCCAGAACATGAGGCTTCTAATTTAGCATTCATGTACAGACAGATGTCAATCTTCCATGAAACCTGAGAAGCCAGCAGACACCATCTCTGCATTCTCCCAGTAGATCACTACAAATCACAAAGAGCTTTCTAGAAGAGCTTCTGCACACATCCGGTATTATCAGTACTATGGCTGTCACACAGGGGATGCACTCTTTGATTTCTTGGTTCTGGCAGCCTGCAGGGATTGCATTCATATATCCCGCAAAACAGTAGCAAACAAAGAAACAGTTCTTAACTGGTTAACTCCCAGGGTTTAGAACAGTGGAGACAAAAACATCCAGATCCCAATCTTTCTCTAAAACACATCTACCTGCATACTTTAAAAGCTGCTACCTGAGGGTCTAGCTTTCACTCAGCCTGCATACATGACGATGATTGATCCTCCACTTGGGGACACAAAGATCTTGGCATACTCTTAGCTACTGAGAGACATGAAGAAGGCAGTTTGGACAATCACAAAAGGTTTGAGAGACAGCCAAGAGCTAGGGCCAGGCTGAATGATAAGATTCTTCATCTACATGAGACCATTCCATCAAGACAGGGAAATATGACTGTTTTATCTAACTCACAGAAGCCAACACTGAAAGTTAAGGAAAATGAAGAAACAGAAATATGTTACAAACAAATGAACAAGACAAAACTCCTGAAACAGATCTTAATAAAAGGGAAATAAGTGATTTACCTGATCAAGAGTAAAAAATAATGATCATAAAGATGTTCACCAAGATCAAGAGAACAATGTATGAATTAAATGCGAATTTCAAAGAAGAGATTAAAAATACAGGAAAGTACCAAACAAAACAAAGAGCTGAATAATTAAATAAGCGAACTGAAAAATTCAACAGAGGGATTTAACAGCCGATTAGATCCGTGGAAGAAAGAATCAGCAAACTTGAAGACAGGATAGTGGGATTCACCCAGTTAGAGAAGTAATGAGTAAGAAGAATGAAAAAGAGTGAATGTAGCTTCAGAGAATTATGGGACACCATAAAATATACCAATATATGTATTATGTGGTCCCAGAAGGCAAAGAAAGAGAGAAAGGAACTGAAAGCCTATTTGAATAACACTTACCACAGGAAAAGAAACAACCTACAAAATTTCAAACAAGATAAATTTAAACCAAGACTCATTATAATAGTTAAAAGTTAAATACCAGGACAGAATCTTAAAAGTAGAAAAAGAAAAATTTATTTTACATTATAGGGGATCACCATAAGATAATCAGGAAATTTTTTAGCAAAATCTGAAAAATTTTTGCAGGTGAGAAAGAAGTAGAATGAAAGTCATGAAAGAAGAAAGTACCAGCCCAAAATATTCTCCCCAGCAAAGCTGTCCTTCACAGTTGTAAGAGAGTCTTCCAGGAAAGTAAAAGCTTAAGGAGTTCACTGATACTACACCAGATTTATAATAAATGTTCATATGTCTTCTTCAAGCTGCAAACTAAAGAATGCTTATTAGTAACAACAAGACAAACTAAAGAAAAAATCTCCCTGGCAAAAGTAAATACATAGTTAAATTCAGATTACTATAATTTGTAATGAAGGTGGGTAAATTACTTGTGAATCTAGTATGAAGACACAAAGAAAAAACTAGTAAAAATAACAATTTGTTATGGATACATAATTGGATACATAATTTGTTAATGGATACACAAGGCAAAATGATGTAAATAATGACATGGAAAACAAAATGTATGGGAGTAGAGTAAAAATAGAGAGTGTTAGTAGTATGCATTTGACATAAACTGCTACCAACTTAAAATACACTATTACAAGTATAAAATCTTTTATATAAGCCTCATGGTAACCACAAAGTAAAAACTACAACACACACACAAAAGATTAAGAAAGTTAAGCATACCACTATAGAAAATCACCAAATAATAAAAAAGAAATAAAAGAAGGAACAAAGGAATTACAATACAGCCAGAAAACAATTAACAAAATGACAATAATAAATCCATATCTATCAATAATTACTTTAAATGTAAGTGGACTAAGTTCTCTTATATATCTTAAGGGTACATACAGATTAAAAGTAAAGGAATGGAAAAAGACATTTTAGACAAATGGAAACCAAAAGGGAGCAAGACTAGTTATATTTATATCAGACAAAATAGCATTCAAAGCAAAAGGTCACAAGAAAGACAAAGAAGGTCACTACATAAGGATGAAGGCATCAATCCAACAAGTAGTTGTAGTATTTTTAAACATTTATCTACCCAATACAGAAGTACCTAAAATTACAAAGCAAATAATAATAGATCTGAAGAGAGAAACAGACAGCAACACAATAATTATAGAAACTTCAATACCCCACTTTCAACAATGGATTGTTCATCTAGAAAAAAATATCAATATGGTGGGGTGCCTGGGTGGCTCAGTGGGTTAAAGCCTCTGCCTTTGGCTCAGGTCTAGATCCCAGGGTTCTGGGATTGAGCCCCACATTAGGCTCTCTGCTCAGCAGGGAGCCTGCTTCCACCTCTCTCTCTGCCTGCCTCTCTGCCTACTTGTGTTCTCTGTCAAATAAATAAATAAAATCTTAAAAAAAAAATCAATCTGGAAACACTTAACTTAAACTACACATTTGACCATATGGCTTCAAGAGAAATTTACATAACATTCCACTACCAAAAGCAAAAAAATACTTAATTACCAATGGAACATTCTCCAGAATACATCATGTCAGGCCACAAAACAAGTCTTAATAAATTTAAGAAAAATGAAATCATATCAAGCATCTTTTCTATAGTACCAAACTAGAAATCAATTATAAGAAGTAACCTGAAAAATACACAGATATATGAAGATTAAACAACATGCTACTATTGCTGACAAATGGGTCAAAGAATAAATTCTAAAAATCTATGGGCAAATTAATATGGAAATACACAATATAAAAGCTTAAGGGCTACAGCAAAAGCACTTCCAAGAAGTAAGTTCATAGCAATTACTACCCACATTAAGAAAAAAAGAAAAAGTTCAAATAAACAGCCTAAATTTACTCAAGGAAAAAAAAAATTTTTTTTTTTAAAGAACTAGAAAATAACAAACTAAACCCAAAGTCAGTTAAAAGGAAAGAAAGAAAGACCACAGATCAGAGTCGAAATAAATGAAACAGAAATTGAAAAGACAATAGAAAAAATAATGAAACTAAGAACTGGTTTTTTTAAAGATAAAATAGACAACATTTAGCTAGACTAACCAAGAAAAATGTGAAAGAACTTAAATAAAATTATAAATGAATGAGGAGACATTACAAATGGTATCACACATATATAAAGGATCATAAGGGACTATATAATTACATACAACAAATTGGACAACCTAAGAAAGGGACAAATTCCTAGAAATATACCAATCTACAAAGATGAATCATGAAGAAACAGAAAATGAGAACAGACCAATTACTAGTAAAATGATTTAATCAGTAATCAAAAACCTTCCTACAAAAAAGTCAGGACCAGATGGCTTCACTGGTAATTCTACCAAACATTTAATAAAGAATTATTATCAATCCTTTCCAAACTCTTCCAAAAACTTGAAGAGAAGGGAACAATTCCAAATTCACTTTATGAAGCCAGCATTGCCCTTATAATCAAAACTAAACAAGGACACTATAAAAAGGAAACCTACTGGACAATACCCCTGATGAATATGAATGCAAAAATACTCAACAAAATATTAGTAAACAGAATTCAACAACATATTAAAAGGATCACACACCATGATCAAGAGGGTTTTATCCCTGGGATGCAAAAGAGATGGTTCAATATAGGCAAATCAGTAAATGTAATACCACACATAAAATGAAGAATAAAAATCATATAGGAGTACACTTGGATGCTCAGTTAAACATCCAACTCTTGATTTTGGCTCAGGTTATGATCTCAGGGTTGTGAGATCAAGCCCACACCAAGCTCTTACACTAGATTCTCTCTCTCCCTCTACCCCTCTCCACCCCACCCTACCCCCAAAAAATCAAATTATCATTTCTAAAGATGAAGAAAACATTTAATGAAATTCAACATTCTTTCATGATTAAGAATTCTCAACAAAAACCTCAACATAATAAAGGTCACATATGACAAGCCCACAACTAATGTCATCCTCAACAGTAAAAAGCTGAAAGTTTTCCCTCTAAGATCAGGAACAAAACAAGGATGCTCACTCTCACCACTTTCATTTCACACATTACTGGAAATCCTAGCCAGAGGCATTAGGCAAGAAAAAGAAATAAGAATTCCAAATTGGAAAGGAGTTAGTAAAACTTACTATTTGCAGATGACATATTATATACAGAAAATACTAAGACTCCACCAAAAAGCTGTTAGAACCAATCAACAAATTCAGCAAAGATGCATGATACAAAATCAATATACAAATATCAGTTATGTTTATATATACTAACAACAACAAGTTGTTATAAACAAGTTGCGTTTATATATACTAACAACAAACTAGCAGAAAGAATAATTAAGAAAACCCCATTCGCAACTACATAAAAAAAAAATACTTAGGAATAAATTTAGCAAAGTAAAAGATTTGTGCATGAAAACTATAAGACACTGATGAAAGAAACTGAAAAAGACACAAATAAATGGAAATCACAAATAAATCTGTGCTCACAGATTAGAAGAATATTGTTAAAATGTCCAAACACCCTAAGACAATGTACAAATTCAATGTAATCTCTTTCAAAATTCCAATGGCATTTTCTCAGAACTAAAACCAATAATCCTAAAATTTGTAATCAACCCCAAAAGCCCCCAAATAGCCATAGGAATCTTGAGAGAGACCAAAGCTAGAGGCCTCACATTTCCTAATTTTAAAGTACACTATAAAGCTAGAGTAAACAACACTGGCATTAAAACAGATATACAAATCAATGAAACAAAACAGAGAGCTCAGAAATAAACTCATGCATATATGGTTAATAAACTCTCATTATATGGCCAATTAATATTTTTCAAGCCAAGAATATACAATGAGAAAAGGATAGTCTCTTCAAGAAACGGTGCTGGGAAAACTGGACAACCACAATCAAAAGAATGAAACTGGGCCCCTATCTTACAACACAGACAAAAATCAACTCAAAATGACCTGAAATGATAAAACTTCTAGAAGTTAACATAAGGGGTTAAGCTCTTTGATATCAATCTTCAATGATTTTTTTTCAATTTCAAAACACAAAAAGTAAAAGGGATGAAAACACAATAAACAAATGGGACAATATCAAACTAAAAAGCTTTTGGGCATCCGAGAACAGTAGCAGCTCTTTCTGCCCCACTGTGCTTCAATAATACCTCCAATAATACCTCCATTTTAAAGAAAGAAAGAAAAAAAAAAAAAAAGCTTCTGTACACCAAGGGATATCATCAACAAAATGAAGAGAAAACCTACAGAATGGGACAAAATGTTTTCAAACCATATACTTGATAAGGGCTTAATACCCAAAATATACAAAGAACTCATACTATCTGAATAGCAATTAATCAATTGATAAATAAATCTGATTTAAAAACTGACATTTTTCCATAGAAGATCTATAAATGGCTATTAGGTATGTGAAAAGGTGGCTCAGCATTACTAGATATCACCAAATATACAGTTTTGCAAATCAAAACTATGAGATATAACCTCACACCTGTTAGAATGGCTATCACAGAAAAAGAAATGTAATTAACAAGTGTTGGTGAGGGTTTGAACAAAAGGGAACCCCTGTTCACCGCTGGTAGCAATGTAAACTGATTCAGCATACTTTGGAGAACGTATGGAGCTTTCCTCAAAATATCAAAAACAGAATTACCCAAATGATCTAGACATCCCTCTTCTCAGTATACACCCTAAGAGAATAGAAACAAGATCAGGACACTCCCAGGTTCACTGCAATATTATTCACAATAGCTGAGATATGGAAACAACCTAAGTATCCATCCACAGATGAATAGATATATTATGTGGGGTGTATATGTATATATGTATGTGTATGTATGTGTTTGTGTATGTATAATACATATATGTGTATATATGCAATATTATTCAGCCATGAGAAAAAGAAATTCTGCATTCCAACAATATGAATAAATCTCAAGAGTATTATACTAAGTGAAATAAGCCAGACAGAGAAAATACTGTATGCTATCACTTACACATAGAATCTACCAAAAAAAAAAAAAAATCCAACTCATATTAACAGAGGGTAGAAGTGTCTGGGACTGGGTGGTGTGGGAAATAGGGAGAGCTTGGTAAAGGAGTGCAGATTCGGGGCACTTGGGTGGCTTAGTCTTTAAGTGTCTGCCTTAGGCTCAGGTCATGATCTCAGGGTCCTGGGACAGAGCCCCATACTGGGCTCCCTGCTTGGCAGGGAGTTTGCTTCTCCCAGTGCCCCTCCTGCTTGTACTCTCTCTATCTCTCTCTCTCAAATAAATAGATAAAATATTTTTTCTAAAGAGCAAATGAAGCTATTTTCTTTAGAAGAAATAAAGGATGAAGACTTCCAGAGTTCCTAAGATGAAAAGATATAAAGGCTATAAACGATACTTCTCAGAAAATTAAAGAAAGCTAAGATAGTGACATTGGTATCATATCACCAAATGTTACAAATGGAGGAGAATGAGATATAAGAAGCACAGTAATACATGAGGTAGAAAAGATTCTCACTGGTGACTTACTATTTAGTTGTAGATAAATCTTATCTTTAACTTCCTCTATCAAAAAAAGAAAGCCACATTATGGAAATATTTTGATATTTTGCAAACAAAAAAACATAACTTTCTCATAATTTACTGGAAAGTGCTTAACTATACATGACAATACAAAAATATTGATTATATCTGACACATTTACCTTGAGAGGTTCACAGTAAATCAAATATATTTTTTACAGTTATGGTAAGTACATCCATGTAGAAATAGCAGATATGCCATTCTTCATATATTTTTTTCCCACTCAAGCTATTTTGAAAAGTACAGGCCTATGGTAAGCTTGATTAGGAAAAAAAAATAATAAATTTGCCTCCTCTTCTATATTCTGAAAAATTAGAACGAAATGTCACAATAATCCTAAATATGGTGGCCAAATATTCATACTTTCTGAATGTTTGAATAGGTTAAAGTCTTCCTTGGATGCTAACTAAGGCAACCTTGTATTTAAATTAAAAGCTAAGTAAGCATTACAAAAGGAACACAGGAAGCCACAAAGCAAGAGGCAAACTTATCAGATAATAAAAGGACTTAGTATTCAAAGAGGACAAGGATAATTTAATTCCAAAGCACAGATTATATTTACAGTAGAATGGATTCACCTATAGTCAGAAAGTATCTCATAAAGGCAAAGAAATCACCTAAAGCACCAAACTCAGGAATGAACAATGTTAAGTACCAGCTGCCAGAAACCAGTAATGCATTAAATAGATACAAGGGAAGAGATGATCCATTTAGTCACAAGCGGAGCTCTCTGAAAGCACAGGTAGGCTTTGGAAGGTTAGATGCAAATACCAATGTTCACAAACCCAGCTATCAAAAATAATTTCATTTGACTTCTACTAGAATCATCACGGAAAGATAAGGCAAAATAAAAAGAAAAAATCAATTGCAATTTAAGTTTAAGCTGTGTCATCATCTAAAATAGCTGCTGCAAAATCCTACTTCAATCTCCCTTCCAGCCATTTGGTGAAGCTTTTTGTTATCATACATTACCATTTTCTCTACTGCAGAACATCTACATAATGTAATCCAAAACACAACACAAAGAAGGCTGGAAACAAAGACTAAGGGAACTTTCTAGTTCTACAAAATACTTAATTCCTTGTTTATAGTTTCTTAAAGATAATACCTCTGAGACCAAGAGCTAGAAAGGGTCTAAAATCAAGGGTCTAAAATCATGACTAAGATAAAGGGCCCTTATACTAGTCGTGGGGGTGCAGGGAGAGAAGACTGGAAGAGCCAATGATAGAAAAACCTACTGTGCAGACACTAAAAGCCGGAGAACTTTGCACTGATTCTCTCATGTCTTTGACCCTCACAGCTGCTTCTCCTCAAACTTCTTGAAAAAAATCTGCCCAAGAGCTACTAATCTACAAGATCAATTCTCTGAGAGTCATCCTTGACCAACTATTCCCCCAAACTAATTGAACTATGTCTAACCCCTTCTGCTAATACCCTATAAATTCTGCCATCCTTCCTCAAATTAGAACTCTCCTTCAGAACATCTTCTAATATAATCTTATGCTCACAGTGCTCTGATTAATTTTCTTTCAAAGTATGAGAAGTTCTAGGAGGTCAACACAGCAGGAACTCATTTCAGTTTTTATTTTCTTGATGGGTTTCAAGCTAACTGTGGGCCCTACTTCTGTGTTTACATATAATCACCAGGGAAATAGGCAACAGAAAAGTAATGCTTCTATTGGCCATTTAAAAAAATAATAAAGACAAAGACAAACTATTAAGCACCTAACTATACTGCTATGCACTTTTATGTAACTGATTCTATTTAATCTTCATTACAACCCTTGGGATAAATATTTTTATATTCCTTCTACAGATGAGAAATTAGAAACTTAGTTTAAGAAACTTACTGAGTTAGCAAGTGGAAAATACAGGATTTAAACCCAATTATCCCAGGGCAATCCTTTCCACTTCACCAAAGTCACCAGCTACATTGCCTTAACTCCAATTATTATCTATAAGAAACAATTGCATACTTTCTGAGCCCCTTGTGTTCTGTTAGGTCTACTTATTTGCTTTTTTCAATCTTTAAGTAAGCCTCTATGCTTTAAGTTTTTCTTCTTGTAATTCATCTATTGTTTTCACTTCTTCTTAAACACTTACCAAAGACCCTTATGTATCTGTATCCTATAGCTGTTTCCCTTCAATAATGTTAAATATAAATTTAGGGTTAAAACAATTGTACTCACAAAATTTCTTTAGTAGGGCTGCTTCTCAGACTTTTCTGGTTTTTTTTTTTTTTTTACATCACAGCTCAATAATTAGACTCCATTAGCATTATTGTAATTTATATTTTAACCAATTAGAGATGATATTGCACATAAAATATTTTTAAAACCCAGGTATTATAGATGCAGATTAATTGGCTTTTTTTAGGGAAGGAGGTCATTTTTTGGGGAAAAAAAAGTACTAACAAAACCGTAGATAACAACAGATGTTTGCACCACCTAGAGCTAAATAAAACATAAATAAATAGTAACTCTCATCTCAATAGACACACACAAAAAAGCTTTTGACAAAATCTAAAATCCATTCCTGATTTGAAAAGTCTCTGCAAACTAGGAATAGAAATGAACTTAATCAACTAATAATAATGGGTATCTGTGAAAAATCTACAATTAACATCATACTTAATTATGAAAGAATGGATATTCTCCTGCTAAGATTAGAAGCAAGACTAGAATGTCCTGTCACCATTTCTCTTCAACATTATATCAGAGAGTTTAACCAATGAGGTCAAGCAAGAAAAAGAAATAAGAGGAACACAAATTGGAATGAAAGGAGTAAAACTCTCTTAATTCACATTAGAAATGACTATGTAGAAAATCCGATGGAATCTACCAAACAAACAAAAAAACTATTAGAACTAAAAAAATAAATTTAGCAAGGTTAAAGCCATAAAAATCAACTGCATTTTTATATATTAGCAATGAAAAACTGGAAAGTGGAATTTAAAAAGAATGCTATTTATAAGAGCATAAAAAATATAACACATTTAGGGATAATCTGGAAAAGAGCTGTATAAAAAAACCCATGAAACACTGCTAAAAGAGATTAAAATTCTAGAGGCAAATGGGTAGCTCAGTTGGTTGAATGTCCCAACTGTTGGTTTCAGCTCAGGGTCACAAGATCAAGCTCACAACAGGATCCAAGATTAGCGTGGAGTCTGCTTAAGATTCTTTCCCTCAAGATACCTGGGTGGCTCAGTCAGTTAAGCATTTGCCTTCAGCTTGGGTCATGATCCCAGGGTCCTGGGACAGATTTCCCCACTGGGCTCCTTGCAGGGCAGGGAGCCTGCTTCTCCTTCTGCCTGCCACTCCCCGTGCTTGTACACACACTCTCTCTCTGACAAATAAATAAAATCTTTAACAACAACAAAGATTCTTTCCCTCTTGCTCCCCCTCTGCTTGTCCCCCCATGCATGTACACTCTCTCTAATAAATCAACAAATAAATGAAATCTTAAAAAAAAAAAAAAAACCTGAAAATCTAAATAAAAGGTGATACTTTATTCATGAATCAAAAAACCCAACTGAGGCCAATTCTCCCCAAATTTATCTATAGATCCCAGTGTAATTTCCCCAGATTTATGAATAAATTCAGTGAAAATCTCAGTAGGCTTTTTTTTTTTTTTTAGACATTTAGAAACCGCTTCTAAAATTCACATGGAAATATAAAAAAACCTAGAAGGGGTTGCATCATTCTAGATAGAATCAGGCAAGAGAAGCCACACAGAAATTTGAAAAGGAAAAGTATAAAGAATCATTAACTATAACAGGGGCTGGTAAAAGAACAATTAACTAGTGAGAAGCACAGAAAATACTAAAGAATATAAGAGCAGCTAATATCTCCTAGGGCTGAGACAGGCATGCCTAAGCAAGAGCTTCCTCCAACTCCCTATACGTTCCAGGCCTGAGGTCAGACCGTGTTGGAGAAGGCACAGTCCTAGGTCACTGAATGACAGATAAATTGTTCTGGTGCCGTGCCAACAGAATTTGCTGGAAATCTGCCTTGTGCAACTTGCCAGAAATCTGCTCATAGGGGTCTAGGAAAAGCTATTCATCTGGAAGTATCCTATGAAGCCATTCTGCTATATACCCATTGAGAGGTACAAAGAGAAGCTAACCTTGGGTCTCTGGCTGCTGGGTTACTGCTATCCTCTGAGCTCTGTAGAAGCTTAGTGCTGGTGAAGTCACACATGTGGCAAGAACCATACACTAAGGAAGCCATGTGGGTTGATTCTAAAGAAACTGATTGTGATACTGGAGCCTATCAAGCAAGCACACAAAAAGCAAGAAGCAAAACTCTTTCCTCTTAGAATGCGTCTGTAGCACTCTATATTGACAAAGCTTAACACTGTGAAAGCTGGCAAAAGAGAAATACTAAAAGGGCCAGATCCATTTTCACTGAACAAGCATAAAGGGTGAATCTGGAACTGAGAGGCAATAAATGAATAACCAGCACAACAGCCAAAATACCACTGAAAAAGAACAAACTTAGATGAGCAACACAACTTGGTTTCATGACTTCTTAATAATACCACAGTAATCCAACCAGTAGCATTGAAACAGACAAATCAGTGGAATAAGGAAATCAGAAATAAACTCACACATATATGATCAACTGATTTTTGACAGAAAGTGTAGAGACAACAAATCGCTATGCAAAAAAATAAACCCTTTTCCAATTTTCACTTTACATAAAAAACAATTCAAAATGCATCATAGTACTAATCATAAAACCTAAGACCATGGGGAACCTGGGTGGCTCAGTGGGTTGAGCATCCAACTCTTGATTTTGGCTCTGGTCATGATCTCAGGGTCCAGGGGTTGTTGAGTCCCTTGTCAGGCTTCCTGATCAGCAGGGAGTCTGCTTGTCTCCCTCTGCCCCTGTCCCTGCTTGTGCTCACTCTCTCTCTCGCTCTCTCTAAAATAAATAAATCTTAAAAAAAAAAAAACTATTTCCAAAACAAAAAACCTAAAACCATAAAACTTCCAGAAACTATTCTAGGAGAAAGCCCTTATAACCTTGCATTAGGTAAAAATATCTTAGATACAAAAACATGATGGATATAAGAATTAATTGATAGCTTGAGCTTTCATCAAAATTAAAAATTATTACTCCTCAAAAGGTACTGTTAAAAGTATGAAAAGACAAGCCACAATCCAGGAAAAAAATCTTTGCAAAGTACAAAATCAAAAATATAGAAGAAGCATTCAAAACTCAAAAAAAAAAAAAAAAAAAAAAGAAAGAAAGAAAGAAAGAAAGAAAAAAGCATCCAAAACTTGATAATGAGAAAACCCAATTTTTAAAAAAAAGTAAGATGTGAGCAGACATTTTACCCCAAAAAAATATAAAAATGGTAAATAAACACAAAAAATGATACTCAATATCATTAGTCATTAGAGAAGTGGAAATTAAAACACAAGGAGATAGTACTATACACCTAACAGAATGACTAAAGTTAAAAGGAATAACCCATATCAAATATTGATAAGATATAGATAAACTGCCAGCAAGAACAAAAAAATCATATAGCCACATTGGAAAACAATCTGGAAATTTCCTAAAAATTTACACAGACACCTACTATATAATCCAGTCATTCCACACTTATGTATTTACCTAAGAGTAATGAAAATATATGTCCATACAAAAACTTGTATATTAATGTTCATGGCAGCTTTACTTACAGAAACTAATAACTAGGAAGAACCAAAATTGTCCATCAACAGGTAAGTGGATAAACAAACTTAGGTATTATCCGTATGTATCACTTATGGACAAATACATAGAGACCCCAGCTGTGAAGGAATCTTTCAATATATGTTTTGTGGTAACAAAATTCCTTTAACTATTCCTTTAACATGAGCACTATGCTAAGCTTTTTCAGTAGAGGGCACTCAAGGGACACTGAAGTAAAAAGAGGCTCTCCACCAGTTTACAGCAGGGACTTGGTGAGTATTGTTGGACAAGTGGGTGAGGACTTCTAGTGGAGTGCAGTCCCAGTCACTTAGTCACAATCCTCCTGCAACCCTGAAACCTCAGTCTGATAATAAGCTGTCAAATCCCTCTGAACATGGAAACTGGAGCCCCGGGGCACTCTGAAGGACTCTTGCCAGTGCCAGCACCTCCACTTCCTCTGTGAGACCCCCATTCAGACTGAATGCAGTTGTCTGTGGCCAGATGAACACACACCCCTTACATAAAGTTCCTAAATCCTTTGGAACTTCTTAATGAGAACATCTTTCATTCTAATGAGGCTACTCCTGGTAGGTTCCCGGATAGCTTCAATATTTGAATATTTGAATATTCAATATTCAATCTGTTCACCAGAAAGACCAAACACAGATCATAAGCTTGTAACTTCCAGCTCCATGCCCTATCCTCCAGGGATGAGACAGAGGCTAGACATTGACTTAATAACTAATCATGTCCCTAAACTATAGAGCCTACAGATTGTCCAAGTTGGTAAACACATCCATGTGCCAGGAGAGTGGCACACTCTACTCTGTGTGCTCAGGATCCTTCTGGACCTCATCCTATGTATCTCTTCATCTTGTTGTTCTTCATTATCTTTAATTATATCCTTTGTAATGAGATGATCAATGTAAGTGTTTCTGAGTTCTGTGAGCCATAATAGCCAATTATCAAATCTGAGGAGGAAGTCATGGGATCCCGCCAATTTGTAGCCAAGTCAGACAGAAGTGTGCATAACCTGGGCACTCACTACACCCAACTGACATTAAGGGTAGTCTTGTGGAACTGGGTTCTTAACCTCTGGAGTCTATGCTCTATGCTAATTATTTGGTTGGTATTCCCCAAAAATTAAAGAACTGCTTGGTGTAGAAAACCCACAAATCTGGTTTCAGAAGTGTTTTGAGTACTGGAAATGAGTTTTCTTTTACAGGGCCAGATACTAAGTGGCACAAGCAACACAAAGATAAAAGGTCCCTATAATTAAGGGATTTCTGTTCTATCATGTTTATACATAAGCAAGAAATCAAAATAAATAGTTGTGTTAGACAGCATTATTAATGGCATTATTTCAGACTGATTCCAGTAACAACCAGAACCAAACATAATGATTGGTTTTCCGAATGATAGTAGCAAAATACTTCCTTTGTTCATAAGAAAATTTTACATCCAATTCCTCCACTGTCAAACTGAAAAGGACCATTCCTAAAAGATATAATTTATGAGAGAACAGATGGAAATATGTACAAAGAATACTGCAGATCTGTGATAGATTTAACATTTCTGTATTTGTTAATATTTAACAAATCTGTACTAGGCTCAATAACTAAAATCACACCGCCCTTTTGAACACCAATTCTTGTTTTTAGTCATTGCCTTCTAGCCCTATCATTCAACATACAGATGATCAAAATGAAGAACCTTAGGTATGTGAAACAACAGATATCAAAAACAGGCAATTTGAAGAAAAGGAAAGGAGTGGAGAGTAGAAGAGAGGAGAGGGGAGGGGAGGGGAGGGGAGGGGAGGAGAGGGGAGGAGAGAGAAGGGGAGGGGCTGGGAGACCAGGCAGAGGGAGTGGGAGATGGGAGGGGAGGGGAAAGGGGAAGGAAAAGGAGAGGGAAGAGAAAGCGAAGGGAGGGAAAGGAAAGAAAAGAAAGAGGGAGGAAGGAAGGAAGCGGGGAGAGAGAGAAAGAAAGGGAGGGAGGGAGAAAGAGGGAAAGAGAGAGGGAGGGAGGGACAGAGGGACAGAGGAAAAGGGAAGAAAAAAACGCCTATCGAAAAATTTTTTAAAATGCTGACTCTCACTCATAAGTAAAGAAATACAAGCAAAAATAAGAGATCTTTTAATCAACTGAGAAATATTAAAAATTCAATAATACCCAGTGTAGAGAATATGGAGGAAAAGTTGATAAATTGGTACAAACTTTCTGAAGGAAATTTTTCCTTTGAATCAAAAATCTAAAAAATAATTCAATCTTTGGAGCCAACAATTCTATCTCAAGGAGTTTAAACTAAGGAATGTATACAAAGGATTTTATTAATACAGATGGTTTATTATATATATGCCTTGGATATCTGTATCTTTAAAAAGCTCCTCAAAAAATAAATAAATCAATCAATAAAAACTCCTCAGAGAATTCTTTTTTTTTTTTTTTAAAGATTTTATTTCTTTATTTGACAGAGAGAGAGAAAGCACAAGCAGGGGGACAGGCAGAGGGAGAGAGAGAAGCAGGGAGATCAGGCTCCCTGCTCTGACATAGGGCTCAATCCCAGAACCCGGGGATCATGATATGAGCCAAAGGCAGAGGGCAGACACATAACTGAGTGAGCCACCCAGGTGTCCCTCCTCAGGGAATTCTTATGATCATCTAATCTGGGGAAACATGCACTAGAAAATGAAATCTATGTATTAAAAGAACTAACATCTAATCAGCAACTTCTGTAAGCCCAGCATTATAGTGACAAAATCATTATCATGTTTAACCAAAACACATTAGGAGCTAAAGGCCTGTTTTGAAAGCTCCACATTCCTAAAATACTGATCATAAAAGCCTTAACAGGAATTTTCACAGTTCTATTCATTACTTCACTTAACAAGATTAATGTTCCGTGTTACTGAACAAGGGCAATTTCCAGTTACTATATCAAAATTTCCCATTAAATTATATTACAAAATGCAAGCTAGTCTCAAAATTAGATAAAAATGACATTTTAGGGGTGCCTAGGTGGCTCAGTTGGTTAAGCAAATGCCTTCTGCTCAGGTCATGATCCTGGAGTCCCTGGATCAAGTCCCACATGGGGCTCCCTGCTCGGCTGGGAGTCTGCTCCCTCTGACCTCTCCCCTCTCGTGGTCTCCCTCTCTCTCTCATTCTCTCTTTCTCTCTCTCAAATAAATAAATAAAATCTTTTTTAAAATGGGATTTTAAAACAGAATAACAAAAATTATTGGATTGTCCATGATATAACAGAATAAAATAAATTTCGTAATATAAATGTCTTACCAAAAATATTAAGAATCTTACCTTTAAAATTGTAATTACCTAGATCATTAAAATCTATAAGAGAAAATGTCTGTATCAGGCATATCTGCAAGAAGGAAATGTTCTATATCTAAACTGCCCAATAAAAAAAACCACTAGCCACATGTGGCTAAGAGCACTTAAAATATCGCTACTGAGACCAAAGGGGAGGCATACTAACATATTTAAGCTTACTCATACAATTTTAACATGTATTAAAGTGAGAGGAGTGTATCTTTGGGGTTAAAAAAAAAAAAAAAGGTCTCAGTGAAATAAAAGCCTAGTAAGAAAATCTAGATTAAATTATTTTCATATTTACATTAGAAAAGACAACTTAATCCACCTCTTTCATTCCATGAAGATACAAGCAAAGGCAACTCTGAATATCTTCATGTCAGCAAGATTAAGTAATTTTTCAATGTTACCAACACAAAAAAAAAGTTTGAAATCACTAACAGCAAAGAGAAAAGCATTGATGACTCATTCCTAATCCCTTCAATCAATCATTATAACTTTACATCACTAAGTAATACAGATTTCTTTAGCAGAAATACAGATTTCTTTAATATAGACTAAACCCTTTGGAATTTTAGTTAAAAGAACTTCACTAAGAAAATAAATATAAGACTTTCCATCTATTAGTACACTGGTCAGAGAGACTCAAATTTCAGCTACCAGAACTTAAAATACTAGAGAAGCTTGCCCTCTGCCTTTTATGGAAAAAAAGGGAGGAGGGAATCCAGCTATAGATAAGAATAACGCAGAAAATAATCCAAACCATATTCTCAACAAGGGCCAAAGGAACAAATTCTGATCCTTCACCCTAAAAGGTTAAGAGAAACTCAAAGAAAAATGATACAGGAGCAGCTATGGCTAAAACCCATGGCAACACCTCCAAAAATGTCTGAAGTCCGCTCTCTACAATTTACTACCTACAGATTAATTCACCTTTTTCAAGAAAAAATTTTTGCAAAGAATACTAATTACCAGAACTACACTGAGCACTGGGGATAGCCCTGAACGTAAACTTAGTCTTAACGACAGTCTATGATAGGTCCAATGTAGTCCAATTCAAAAGTAGGTTGAAGATAGTACTTCTGGATTCCTCCATCTAACATCTAGTTTGGCTGAGAACATTTAGCCTCAGACTGCCTGCTTTGTCAATACCTAGTCTACTTACAACCCAATTTTATTCTTTTTCTCTTTCAGATTCTAAAATAAATGTCTATTTCAGAGATTCTGTTTTGATCCTTTTTTTAATGTTTTTTTTTAAGATTATTTATTTATTTATTTGACAGACAGAGATCACAAGTAGGCAGACAGGCAAGCAGAGAGAGAGAGGAAAGCAGGCTCCCCACCAAGCAGAGAGCCCTTATGTGGGGCTTCATTCCAGGACCCTGGGATCATAACCAGAGCCGAAGGCAGAGGCTTTAACCCACTGAGCCACTCAGGTGCCCCCAGGCTCCCATTTTTAATGGTTTTTATAAACACTTTGCTTATTTTAATGAAGCTGGTACAGACAATTTCCATTTAAAACCTATATCCCAGGCCAAAAAGTACAAATAAAATTAAAAAGAGCTGTGTTCTGTTATATACACTTCTGCATGAGTAACTGTTAACTGCTAATTACATTAGAACTTTTCTGGATTTTCGGACAAGACGTCTTTTATCTTAAAATGCTTTCTCCTCAGTAAAGCCATCTTTGGAGTTAGTCATTACTCTCACCATCTCTATCATCTCAACTCCAGCCTGATACTTCTCTTCTTTTGGTCCAGACTCACAAATTTTTAAAGTAGCTTCAGATTAAAGAAAGGTCATTTTTCCACAGTTCAGTTCTCTGAAAAACTTCCATTTCCCACTGAAAATCATAGTCTAGGAATAAAGCAATCACATGCTAGAATTTCAGGGCCAACTGGAAACTCATGAATACTCACATTGCCTGTGAATGCAATGTTGGAAAAGGTGGTGTCTCTGTGCACACATGTAACTTTTTAAAAGGAGAAGGCAATATGAAGGGGGCTTAGGTTTCATCACTGAAGCTCAGCATAATAAAAACAAGTGATAATGAATAACAAGCACTAGAATTCAAATTACCAGATGTTTTAAAGATTTTCAATTCCATTTTTAACATTGCATTACAAAAGAACTATTTTTAAAAATAAAAAAGGATTGAGAGTAAAGAAAAAAACAAAAAGAATCTCTAAATTGTTGAATGACCCCGTTCATTCCTGATAAGCTTCAATCACTTCTTCCATTCCCAGTTCTTTTGCAGTGTGATCATCAGCAACTCTCTGACCTTCAAAAAGAAACCTGAGTGAATTCATTGGAACTGCCTGTCTCTGACAGCATGATTCTTTGAGTTTCTAGAGATGTGTTGTCATTTTCACTTTGAAGCGAATCTCAATGCTATCCTGTCCAAGGACTGTGAGTTTAATGTATTCTCCTTCCTTCTTATATGACCCCAAGTCCTCAGCTGACAGTTTTGCCTCCTGGGAGGACATGATGAAGGAGGCTTCACCAATGGGTCTCTGCACAGTAGTGGCTTCGGGTAGGCAGAATCTCAGTCTGGATTTACAAATCCATCTCTCTTTCCCAGAGCACAACACCGCAGATGGAGGTACTTCTGCCAGGCACTGCATCACTCTACTTTGACTTTTTAACTTTTGGAGATTTCATAATATTCAAGCTTTTCAAAAATTTTATTTCTATTTTTGTTATAAACATTATCACTTTACCAAAAGTTCTCTTGTATTCTCAATTTAATTATTACAATTTATATTTTCCTTTAACAGATTACAATGATGAATACTGGCAAGCCTTAAAACTAATGAGTTCTTAATTCTTCATTTTAAAAATGTTGAAATGTATCCCTTTATTATGCAAATATACTTTCCCAGCATCATCTTTATGAAAATTAATAACTTAAAGTTACTTATATGTTATTCAAATCTGAACCTTGACACTCCTCCCCTCTAAAAGAAAGAGAGAAGAAAGAAAAGAGAAAATCTCCCATTCATCAAGTATTTGTTGACCACCTACCATGTGTCACCTGCTATTTTAGGTGCTCAGGATATCTCCTGAAGGGCTGGCAGAAAGGGCTGGCTTAGTGTCCCGACCCCTGGCTCCATTCCATGTACCAGAATCCTGCTCTGGTACATGTACCCCCTCCTTTGCAGGAAACAGGACTAGCCCAACTCTGCTCTGGCCCACAGAGCAGAAGCTGCTCTGTGAACATGAAAAGGAGGCAACAGTTTTCCTGATTTTAGTCATATATATATATATATATATATATATATATATATATATATATATATATATAAAGAGTAACAAAAAAAAGTATATACTTCAGTAGAAAAACCTTTATATTTAGGATTAATTTTTATTTGAAATAAATTTAATCATAAGAACTCAATCATATTACTATACATATAATAATACTTATCAAAAAAAAAGAAAAACATAGGATAACCCCTCATAACTAGAACTTGAATTATCAGAAGACTTCTTTGAAAATGCAGATAATTTTATTAAGTTTCTGTGAAATAATCACTTTTTTAAATCAATCTTGAAAAGCCTTCTAAAAATTGATATACTCTCCCATCTTAAAACTATAAAGAACTTAAAAAGAAAAAACTATAGGTGTGGCTGGCTGGTTCCATCAGTAGGGCATGTGACTCTCAATCCCAGGGTTGTGAGTTTAAGCCCCATGTCAGACAGTAATAGTGACTACTATTAAAAAATAATTGAAAAGGGTGCCTGGGTGGCTCAGTGGGTTAAGCCGCTGCCTTCGGCTCAGGTCATGATCTCAGGGTCCTGGGATCGAGTCCCGCATCGGGCTCTCTGCTCAGCAGGGAGCCTGCTTCTCTCTCTCTCTGCCTGCCTCTCCATCTACTTGTGATTTCTCTCTGTCAAATAAATAAATAAAATCTTTAAAAAAAAAAAATAATTGAAAAAAAAAAAGAACTTAAAAGTGGTTCCTAGTAATAATAAGCATTATTCAGTAGTATTAGGAGTGGAAGGAAGAGGACGAGGGTTAATAGCATTAGAACACTGTACTAATAGCAGTAATAATAGTGATGATAGAAGTAGTTACAGGAGCAGTAGTGGTAGTATAGTAGTATTTATTAGTATTACGAGTAAATATAATATACCAAGGACAACATAATTTTGCTTTATTGATCCTGAACCATGCAAAATCTGAGAGTCCTTATTAAGAGTAGTAATTCTAACTTGTACACATATGTAACTAAATGCTATGGAAGATTATAACTTAACCAATTAAGTCAAGGGTTAAAGAAAACTTAGAGACCAGGTACTGGAAGGTTAGCTTTAAAAGTATCTCTGCTTTCAACTCAACTGTCATCTCCATCCAGCACCATTCTCCAACTCTCTCATTCTCCACTCCCTCCCTACTCTCACAAAGCACATTTTTTAAGAGCACAATTCCCCACTTGTCACAGTTACAGAGATTTCTGTCTTTCCTCTGGACTTTTGCCTCTTAAGACTTAATTCATGTCATATGTTGTGGCTGCCTCAGCCATTCAGCACAGTATCTGAATCAAAAGTTTAAAATAGAGCAACTGATTCTACTTAAAAAAACATTTAATCATCTAACAATGAAAATTTACTAAAGGCAGCTTAGAAGCTACTGTATTTTGTGTATAAAGAATTAAGGTATACAGAAATTCAAAACAAATAATGTATTCTGGACCACAGTCCTATCTGATTTGAGTGAGGTCTTAATTATCAGTATTTTCAGGAAGGAATTTCCACTATTAAATCTACTTTCAAAGCCACCCATTTACTAAAGAGTCTGAGTATCCCCTCTGTAAACCTTCTCATTACCTTCTAGGCACAATTTATTATTCCTCCCTGTGTACTACTACTGAATTTTACAAATATGCCAATTATATTTACCACACTAAGCAAACCAGGACTAAATTTCACACAACTCAACACATTTCACACATTATAGACTAATAGCCTTAAACTACCTTTAGGACACCAAATTCAGTCTCTTAGACATCATCTTATTAATGATCGTGGTTACTGCATGAAGCTCTGGTAGCTCACAATGCCAAGGAGTGGAAGAAGTATGAAGCCAGGCCTTCCTGAAGTTGAGGTAAACATTTGTTATTATCCTGGCCTACGGTGGAAAAAAAAATTAACTCTTCCTACCTCATTTCCCAGTCCTTCTACAGACAAAGCATTGGCCACATATACATAAAAGTTGGGACAGCTAAGGACTAAGGAGTGACTGAAGCTGTCACTCTAAAGTCCTGCAGAATAGGTGTCCTCTTGTCTGGCCTACTCCTTCCCAGGCCTATCTCCAACAGTCCGTGATTCTCCCTTGGGACAGTGCAGAGCTATAGGTATTGCTGGGTTGCAAAAAGATACCCCGGATAATCAAATATATGAATGGGAGACATGCTTTAAGTACCCAGCTCATACTGTCACAGTAGGGTGAGAGGGATCATTTTCCCCCAGCTTCATATAGCTACCATCCCAGGAACAGAGCTCAAATCCCAGAGGCTGCACCTCTCTCTACAAGGAGGTTGGGCCAAGATTCATTTGCTTAGCTCAGGCACAGCGAGCAATCCCACTCAGATACGTTTGATGCTGTACACCAAATAGGATTCCTAGTCCCAAGACAGACAACATGCCCAGGAAAAAGAATTAGACGTTTTTGGTTTTGTTTTTGTTTTATGTAGGCTCCACCCTGGGCTTAAACTCAAGACCCTGAGATCAAGACCTGAGCTGAGACCAAGAGCTGGATACTTAAATAACTGAGCCACCCAGCCAACCAACTAAATTCACCCTAAAATTAGATGTTTTATAATGACACACTTTGGCCTCATGGAGTAACTCCTCATAGAAATACCCAAACACCTCCTAACTCTCTGCCATGTGAATATTTATTTTCAAACACATTTTGGGAAACATTTTATTATATAGGAAATTAGGGGACTTCCTATATGGCAACTATTGACATATATTTCCAGCTCACCTACAAAATTATCAGCTTTCTAGAGGCAGGGTCTTAATCATTTTGTGTCCAAAATTACAGCAGTTGTTCATTAAATTTGTTGGAGAAAGGGCAAGAAATCAAGACGAGGAGAAAAAAGGAGTAAGGACAGAAAAGACATATGATGAACATCCCTGTATACATCACTTTAAATGCCAACCAATACAGATATTCCTAAGTGATATATATATATATTTAAATCATATCTTCCCCGAAAAAATTGCAAAGAATAAGAACAAATTCCAATTATGGAATTTTACTGCTTTTAAATGAAATGAACTCAACAATTCTGCATGTTCTTTACCTTCCCTTGGGTTCACCTATGTCTCAGTAGAAACATGATTTTTTTTTTTTAAATCATGGTAAAATACCTTGAAGATGACAAGAGTAAAAAAAAGCTAAATACTTTATCAAATGTCAACTTAGAAAGTCAGAAGAGAATATGCAGTATAGAAGGTCCTAGACAATCTTTTGATAGCTTTTATGGGTGAGGAAGTAGGTTCAGGATCATCAGACTAACTAACTGTTTCTAGAAGTTTCTATCACTACTGACTTTCCACTCAAAAGGCTAGACCCAGTTCAGGCCTAAACACAAGTGACAGGAGAAGAAAAGTCAGAAGAACGCAGAGAAATCTAATAAGGAATCCTAACAAAGACATCAAATTAAACCCACAAATATAAAGCCAGTGAGGAAAATTTCAATTTTTAAGTACAACATAAAATATTAAATTACTTAACTACAGATTACTTACAACCTAAGTATGAGAGTCCAGAATACCAAGTCTGACACATCTTGACATTTTTATCACCTAGTTACAAAATTTCAATTTTTAGAAGAGAACAATGGGAATCACTATGGCAATTTAAGTCCTAAAGAACTGTTTTCTAATCGTGTAAGAAAACAAAGATCTTCAAGATGCAATAGAAGTTAATTAGCACTGGGGGAGAAAACATAAAATATTCCTTAAAAGAAAGATAAAGAAAGAGAGACTGAAACTTGTGAAAATCCAGGCGAGGAAATGGCACAACATACAAAAGCTAAATTAGAGGATGCCTGGCTGACTCAGTTATTAGAGCATTCAACTCTTGATCTCAAGATGGTAAGTTCAAGCCTCGCACTGGGCACAGAGTCTACCTAATTAAAATAAATAAATAAATAAATAAAATTTTTAAAAAAATTTTAAGCTAAATCAAAAGAAATGGAAAAGCTAAATGCATACACAGTTCATCACAGTGATAACAGAATAAACTGTCAGTCTGACCAAACTAACAATGTCACTCTATGAAAAATCAGTATAGTATGTCACTCTATGAAAAAATATACTATTAAAAACAAAATAATACAGAATGAGAAAACACACTAACTACAAAAAGCACAAATTTAAAGAAAAATTATTATCAAAGCTATGTTTAAAAAATCTATATATGAAAAAGAACTAAAAGAACCATATATTCACACATGGTAGCTATTGTCATGTTAAACTACGGGATAAAGTATGATTCTCTTATTTTAATAAAACAGTTGTCTGAATTACCTGTAACATAGTGATTTTTTTAATGTAATGTTTTTTAAAAGAAAATAAACATTTAACATACAATATACACCAATTTCTCTTTTCATACTTCCACCAAGATATTGAAGATACTGAAGTCAAGATATCTAAGCACTAAATTCATGATGTACATTAAGGTTTGTTGTTTTTTTACCACATCACAGAAAATGTAAGGATTAACACTATTACTCTATTCTCTACTCATAAAAATAATTAGTGAACAATGTACCAATTAAATTAAGACATCCAGTCTGAATGAGCCATCCAATTAATTTCATAAATCCAAAGTATCAGCACAAGCTTTTTGTTTTGTTGCTTTCTTGTTTTGTAATTTTTTTAAAGATTTTATTTATTTGACAGAGAGAGGGAGACAGAGACAGAAAGCACAAGCAGGGGGGAGCACAGCAGAGGGAGAGGGAGAAAGAGGCCCCCTGCTGAGCAGGGAACCTGATGGGGCACTCCATCGCAGGACTCTGAGATCATGACCTGAGCTGAAGGCTGGTGCTTCACCAACTGAGCCACCCAGGAGCCCCAGCACAATGTTTTAATAACCATTCCCAGAATCATCAGTATAGTTACCATAAGTGCAAATTAGTGAAACTTGACAAGATCCTACACCCAAAAAGTCTGTAAAAATATTTTTTGTATGGTTCAAAAGTATAAAAATGAAACTCTGACTATTTAACATAGGAAACAAAGGAAAGGTTGCCAGTGGCCCCAAACTACACTTGCAAACAGAAGAATAGTAACTGGGCTAAGAATGAGTCATTTCACCAATAACAAGAGTCAGTCCTAAGATCAATTTCCCTCTGAAAAAGTTCTATACTCATTCCTGCAAATTAGAATACATTACCTCAAACTGTGCAAATCGAATGCCAGAAGGAAATCAAATTCCAAAATACTGTCAGACAAAGGATATCATACCAAGTCACCATTACAAAATTGCCAAAAAGAGTCAAAAATTAATCTTCAATCATATCCAACATGTAAAGTGCTTATAATTCATCACTCCTGTTCTCATTTAAGAAAGAAAGAAAGAAAGAAAGAAAGAAAGAAAGAAAGACTTTGTGGGGGTGGGGGAGTTGAAAATCAACAATTCTTCTTAGATCCATCAGAGAATTGAACTCAGAGGGCAAACTGTTACCCTGAAAACCAGAGACACAGACAGGCAGATACAGAAAATCACAGTGTGGGAGCTGCAGAAGCCTAGGAACATAATAAGCCCTTAGCTGGAGCCAGGATCAATAGGAATACTTTAACAATAATTGACAATTTGATGGAAGCTCTGTGTCAACTAGCTTGGAGTGAAAAATGGAGAGGAAATCCAGTCTTTGAAAGGTCCCCATGCATTCCTGACTTTTTACCTCCAAGAACCCTATCAGGTTCTCACTGGGAGAGTCTGAGAAAAAAAATCTTATTTCCAGAAGGGGGAGGGGAAAAGTAACCATCTTGAAATATGCCCAGAACTCTCTGTTATTCTTTAAAAGGACTGACTGGAAACAAACAAACAAACAAAAACTATTTAATAAAGCTTAAGAAACTAGAATTTTATAGAGTCTAACCAACCAAGATTTTATAGAATCTAACCAACCTGGGGAAAAGTAAATATCCAATTCCAACCCCTCCATCCTTCAACATGGGGTAAGAGATAACCAAAGCAGGCTCACTAAAACACTGGGACCAAATATACCGCATCACATCATTCTAATAAAATAACTATGGGTCACAAGGATGCCTCAGTCAGTTAAACAGCCACTTCTTGATTGTAGGGGCAACCTGGCCCAGTCGGTTAAGCAGCTGCCTTGGTTCAGGTCATGGTCTCAGGATCCTAGGATAGAGCCCGAATTAGGCTGCCTGCTCAGTAGGGAATCTGTTTCTCCCTCTTCTTCTCCCTCTGCCCCTCCCCCATTCATGCTCTCTCTCTCAAATATATATATATATATATATATATATATATATATATGTGTGTGTATGTGTATAAATGTATATATGTATATGTATACATATGCATGTATGTATGTAAAAGAACTGCAAGCCTCAGACTCTATTAAAGGATTCTCTACAAAACCCAAAACCAACAGGGCAGACAAAAACACTACTAATTTTAGCCTCTGACACCACTGCTATGGAATATAGTAAACAGCCTAACTCCTGATCAGATATACATAAAACCTCACTCTAAAAGCCTAATCATTTCACTTTGTTTTACCTAATATAACGTGTCTGGCTACCGACAAAAAATTACAAAGTATTGTAAAGGCAAAAACTATGATCTGAAGACACAAAGCAAGCCTCAAAACCAGACTCAGGTATAACAAAGGTTTTAGAATTATCACTGAGTTTAAAAATAGCTATGATAAATACACTAAGGGCACTAATGGAAAAAGCAAACAACATGCAAGAATAGATGGGTATTGTTAGCACAGTTATGAGTAAGAAAAAAAATAAAAAGGAAATGCAACAAATCAACAACAATGTAACAGAGATGATAAACAATAAACCAGATTCATGAAGCTCAGAACATACTACACAGGATAAATACTATAATATGTACACCTAGGCATATCATAGTAAAACTGTAGCAAAACAGATAAGAAAATCTGGACAGAATCCAGAAGAAAAAAGCTTACCTAGACAGGAGAAAAATAAGAATTCTGTCAAACTTTCTCTTCAGAACCATGCAAGCAAAGTGAGCAGAGTGAAAAATTTAAAGTGTTAAAAGAAAACCCACCAATCCAGAATTCTGTACCTATCACAATTATCCTTCAAAAGTGAAATGGAAATACAGGCTTTATCTGACAAATAAAAATTGAGGGAACTGAAGGCCTCCTCACCTTCCTTGCAAGAAATGTTTAAAAATTCTTCAGGGATGCTGGGTGGCTCAGTCACTTAAGTGTCTGCTTTTGACTCATATCATGATCCCAGGGTCATGGGATCAAGTCTGTATTGGTGTCCCTACTCACCAGGGAGTCTGCATCTCCCTGTCTACCCTGCCCCGTCCCCACTCTTGTGCTCTCTCTCTTAATCTCTCTCTCTCTCTCAAATAAATACTTTAAAAATAAATAAAAAATAAAAATAAAAAGTTTTTCAGAGGGAAGGAAAATTATAAAGCACTGTAATTTTGTACAAATTACAAAATGTCAGAAAATGTGGATTACATTAAAAAATGAAAAGCATTAGAGAAGCAATGAAGATAAAATTAAATCTTATTTTTTATTCTTGATCTAACAAATAACAACTTGTTAAAAATAACAATAGCATAATATATTCAGTGATCACAGCTTATAGATAAATGAAATGAATGACAGCAATATTATAAGGGATAGGAGAAAGGAATTGGGAATAATCTATGATAAGGTAAGGTACCTGCACTACCCATGAAGTGGTATATTATTATTTGAAAGTGAACAAAGATTAGTTGTAAATGTGTAATTACAAACTCCAGGGTAACCACTAAAAAATTTTACAGTAAGTATAATGATATATAAGATATGATAAAAAAATAAAATCATATGAAATGTTCAAATGAAACAAGAGAAAGCAGAAACAGAATAGAAGACCAAAAAAAAGAAAGAAAAAACAGCAAGGGCATGGAATAGAAAGCAGTTTAAAAATATGGTAGATATTAATCCAACTATACAAATAATTACTTTAAACATCAATGGTCTAAATACATCAACTAAAAGACAGAGACTGTCAGCCAATGATAAGGGATGGGCATTACCCAATGTCAAAGGGTTAATTCACCAAGAAGATATAACTTCCTTTATATGTATGCAACTAGCAACTGTAAATCAAAATAAATGATGTAAAAACTAGTAAACTGCAAAGAGAAACACATGAATTCACTATTATATTTGGAGACTTTAACACCCCTCTAGTCAGTAATTGACAGAACCAGTACACATAAAATCAGTAAGAATATTGTAAAACTGAATAGCATCATCAATCAACTGGATCTAATTGACACCTACAGACTCTTTTATTCCACAATAGCAGTATACACATTCTTCTCAAGCTCAAATAGAGCATTTTTCAAGATAGACTATATTCTGGGCCAGAAAACACACCTTAATCATACAAAGTATGCTTTCAGACTACAATGAAATTAAACTAAAAATTAGTAACAAAAAGATAGTTAGAAAATACCCAAATATTTGGAAATTAAATAACACACAATACTAGTATGAGTCAAAAGAAAGTCTCAAGAAATTAATACTTTAAGTAAAAATGAAAATAAAACAAAAGTATTTGTGGAATGCAGTAAACATACTATTGTATTTTTTCTTCCTGAGAAAATTTTTATAGCACGGGAGTTATATATTAAAATAATAGAAGGAGTTAAAATCAATCATTCAAGCTTCTGCCATAGGAAATTGAGAAAGAAGGGCAAATAAAATCCAAAATAAGCACAAGAAAAGAAATAATAAAAATTGGAAGCAGAAATCCATGGAACTGAAAATATGTAAATAAAAGAGAAAAGGCAACAAAAGTAAAAGCTGTTTTTTTTTCAAAGATCAATAAAATGGATAAACCCCTTGTCAGGAAAAAAGGAGAGAAGAAACAGATTAGTAATATCAGAAATATCAGAAAGGGCCCATCACTAGTGATCCTATTCACATTAAAAGGCTAATAAAGCAATATTATAAATAATTCAAGGCCCGTACATTTGACAACTTAGATGAAATGGAACAATTCTTTTAAAGACAATCTACCAAAGCTCACACAAGGAAGACACAGATCACACAAATAACCCTATACTAATCTAAGAAATTAAATAAATAATTACCAATATTCCAAAGCAGAAAGCTCCATACCCAGATATTTTCTCTGATGAATTCTACCAAACACTTAAGAAATAGGAAGTACCATTTCTCTGCAGTCTGTTAAAGAAAGAAGAGGGAGCACTTTCTAATTTGTTCTATGAATCCAGCATTACTCTAATACTAAACCCAAACAACATTACAAGAAAGGAAAACTACAAACAAATATCTTTCATGGACAGAGATGCAAAAAATCCTCAAAAAATATCAGCAAGTCAAATTATACACACAACCAAATAAGATTTATTCTAAATATATAAATCAAGTTCAGCATTTGAAAATCAGTTTTTAATGTAATCCATCACACATCAACACACTGTACAAGAAAAGTCATGTGATATCGATACCTGCAGAGAAAGAATTTGATAAAATTCAACACCCATTTATGATAAAAACTCAGCAAAGAGAAGTACAAGGGAAATCCCTCAGGCTAATAAAATCTACAAAAACCCCACAGCAAATACCATTCTTAATAGTTAAAAACTAGATACTTTCCCTCTAAGATTTTCCCTCTCACCATTCCTATTCATATCATATTGGACACCCTAGCTAATGCAGTAAAACAAGAAAGGATATAAATTATATAAAGTAGGAAGGAAAAAATACATCTCTGTTCACAGACAGTATGATCTACATAAAAAATCCCAAAGAACTGTAAGGGAAAAAATACCTGGTAGTAATAAGCAATTATAACAAGACTATAGGATATAAGGGAACTCTGTACTTCCTGTTGTATTTTCTCTACAGGTAAAACTACTCCAAAAGATAAAATCTATTTAAAAAAAGGGGGGGGGGATGTCTGGGTGACTCAGTTGGGTAAGCATCTGCCTTTAGCTCAGGTCATGATCCCAGGGTCCTGGGATCAATTCCTCCACTGGGCTCCTTGCTCGGTGGGGAGCCTGCTTCTCCCTCTGCCTGCTGCTCCCCCTACTTGTGCTCTCTCTCTGACAAATCAATCAATCAAAAAACCTTCAACTAAACAACCAGCACAAGAGTCCATTAATTCAGAATAGGTATTTAAGAAGAAGGGAAAAAAATGTGTTTAACATGATCATGATTTTCCTTCTTTCCCTTTTTTCTTTTTTTTTTCCTATGAAACTACAGAAGTAGCTGGTTGGGGGCTGGGGGAGGAGAATTCTTTAATTTCTCAAGCATATGTGAATCCAACAAAATAAACACTACACAGAAAGTGAAGATTCCAAACCATAAAATAAATCAAACATATCCATACCCTACTTTCTACTCTTTGCCAATTCAAAATTCTCTGAAACTAGAAAAAAATTTCTTAGAAGAAGAAGAAACTTTATCTTGCTAAATATTAGCAAACCAACTTCAAGGTCTAAAATGAGGAGGAAAATCCAAGTAAGTTTAATAAAAACGTGAATCATCAGCGACCATATCCACCCACACCTCTCAAAAAAAAGCCTTCCAGGATTCATCAGAATGGCCCACAAGTCAAAAAAATCTTGTTTTGTTTTTTGTTTTTTTTTAAGACTTTATTTATTTGAGAGAGCAAGTAAGAGAGGGCATGAGAGGATGGAAGGTCAGAGGGAGAAGCAGACTCCCTGTGGAGCTGGGAGCCCAAGGCAGGGCTTGATCCCAGGACTCTGGGATCATGGCCTGAGCTGAAGGCAGTAGCTTAACTGACTGAGCCACCCAGGAGCCCAAAATCTTGGCGTCTTAAAGGTCAAGTTATTTTCACTGATGTGGACAGCACATTAAAAAAACATTCTCCTACTCTTTTCATTGAAGGATGGAAATGTGAACAGAAAATTTGATACAGAAGGTATGTATTTTTATTACCATAATTATAGCATCTATACTTTATTAGTTTTTAATTATGATCATTTTAACCTATTTTTTCAAAGATTGATTTATTTAAGAGAGAGAGCATGCGCTTGTATGTAAGCAGGGGAGAGGGGCAGAGAGAAAGGGAGAGAATCTCAAGCAGACTCTGCACGAAGCATGGAGCCCAACAGCAGGTGGCATGTCTGCCTCCATTTCAAGATCCTGAATTCATGACCTGGGCCGAAATCAAGAATTAGATGCTTAACAAACTGACCACTGAGGAACCCCCTTTTTAACGTATTTTATTTCAAGTACTGCTATGTATTATTGCAAATTTTATATTCTAATATTCTTCTAAAACTAAAAACAAAAGAAAAGAAGAGAGGAAAAAAAAGAAATCACCATTGTTGCAGTTTCTGGTGATCATCTCTGAATAACCCAAATAACCAACCCTGAAAACAGGGTCCTGGGAAAATTTTTCTGTAATTAAAGAGCTATATGCTGGAAGATCCTTAAATTCAAGTGTTGAGAGATTTCCAGGGTTTCACAAAAGATGGGTCTGAAATTCTACCATATGGGATGAATCAAAAATCCATTTTCTTCTACTTCAGTCACTTCTAATGCAAATCCAAAGATGTTGGTTCAACCTGTATTTATACTTACCACCAATACATAGACATTATTAATTTGTACCTTGAAAAGAACAAGCACAGACACAACCACACATGGTTTTAGTATTACCAAAAAATTTCCTCATAAGTATCCACAAAATGTTAATGAAGTAACTATTATGTATTTTCAACATTCGGAGACAGAATTCAAACAACACTGCAGTGAGCTATTTAAAATGTTAAAAAATCCAATGTAAGAAGAATCACTTACACCTAGAACTCTTGGACCAGGCTCCACCTCATTAGTCTATTACCATTCTCTAGGAGAAATGTTTCTCAGATCCCTTGACTGCAGGAATATTATAATAGAGCAATGTGTGCAATGAAGGGAGATCTACCCTCTCATGTTCACTTGAAAAAAGATTATTTCATTTTCTGAACTCAGCTGAGAGAGTGCAGCAACGATACATTTTTCTAACTTCAAGTGAATTAACTGACCTCAAAAATGTCTCTATTCCAAATATATTATTCAAATTGAAAAACAAAATATGGTTAAATCAGAGAGATCAGGACTAACTTCATGTTTACTTACTATCTTCATGAGTGGTCTTCACCCAAGTAAGCAAAACGTAAACAAGGCCACATTCACAAGTCAGAATTTATCATATAAGCATTTAAATCATTCTCTACTTCCTTTTTAAATTTTGTCACTCTATCAAAACTACTGTCAGCATGGTATATAGCAGAAACTCAACAATTAACAAATTTCAGAATCCGAGACCTACAAAGGCCCATACAGATAGATCATTTGGTCCATTCCTCTTTTCTTCCAGACCTCCCCATTATACCCATTGAGAAACTAAAAGCTGGAGAAGACAGTAACTTTCTCAAGCTATTTAATAGCAGGGCACAAATTAGAACCAAGGCAACTTGATTTCCATACTGGTATTCTTTCCACTACATCATCCTTTTGTCAAGAACTCTGAAGAGTCTGAGATTTTATCCTACATGCATGCTAAGCAATCAGCCAGCCACAGTGTCCTGGATACTGAGAAACAAAATCATCTAGCCACACTAGATACTGATGACTGAAACCACATGCTCCCTTGCATCCTTGTACTTGGGGAATAGTGTCCCCCCAAAAGTCATTCATTGTCAATGTGACCTTATTTGGAAATAGGGTCTTTGCAGATATAATCAAGGTAACATGAAGTAATAGTGGATTAAGGTGGGCCCTAATCCAGTGACTGGAGTCCCTATAGGAAGAGGGAAATTTGGGTTACAGATACAGAGGGAAGACCACCTTGTGAAGATGGAGGTAGAGATTAGAGTTACGCTGCCAGGAAACAAAAAACACTAAGGACTGCTTGTAAATACCAAAAGTTAGAAGAGAAAAGAGCCTATTGTTTTAAGACATAAGGGTGTGGCAATTTATTACAGCAGCCCTAAGAAGCTAATATATCTACATGCAAATCTTCTGGTATATATTAACGAGACTTTATTAGTCCAGCATTCTCATTAGCATAACTCTACTATTCCAGGAGACTCTTGCATGAATATAACTTGATTGTTCATTTCAGAAGCTTCAGGAAAAACCCATCATCTCTTCAACAAGAAGCATCAACAATTTTTAAATCCTTGCTTTGCTGTTTCTACCAATTCTAAACTATTATGGTATTCAATCCCAATCAAGCCCAATCACCACAACTTAAGACTCAAACCAAACTTCAAATTCTCAAATTTTGACCTTGGCTTTGCCCCACTACGATATCACCAAAGCCTTCTGAAGATGGTATTCTCCTTCACAGCAATAAACAATAAACTCAGTTTTATTTTACCAATAAGTTGTATTAGTGGTATTTGGCAACTCTGCATCAGATAATCCTGGCAGAAGATATGACACTACTGGTTCAGAGACAAAGAACAGCTTACTACTCAAAACAACAGCAGGAGCCAGAGTATCATCATTTGTTCTGGTTCCGAGCCCTAATCCTTAAAAGGCAACACAAGGTGAGCCAGTGATGCCCGCACACAGAGTACGTTTGTACAGGAAAAGAAAGATGAGCTTATGAAACCCAAATCTTTCAAGGGGTTTATAAGCTAATGTGCCCTATCTTTTCCCCAAAGGGATTACCTTTATTATCCTGGACAGCAAAGAAATCTATAACCTGTTTTCCTTAGGAAAACACTATTTCTATCTTTCTAGGATGTTTGGTATACAAATTTCCTTGAAAAGACAGTCCCCAACAAAAAGCTGTCAATGCTTCCGCTCAGAATATGGACAGAAACACAAAAGAGTCATGAAGAATTTTCTCCAAATAGCTGTCTCCTTTGTTCTAAAGGGCTAGAAATTCTTAGGAAATCAGAATGAAATTAGTATAATATAATGAATAGAAGATGTTACAAGAGAAAAAAAATTAGAGCAAAGAGGTATACTTTAGTATAACTAAAACCACTTCAACTGAGTCATAATCTCTTAATATGCCCATACATCAAATATCTAAAATTAAATACTTAAATGCTATTTTATTTTAAAAGGTTCCATTTCTAAAACAGTATCTTGAATAAGTTTTGTTCTGTTTTTGTGTTTTGGGTTTTTGTTTGTTTGTTTGGCTAATTTTCTAGGCCTGGTAGTGCTCTTAAGAAAAAGGAAACTGGTAGTTCTGAACATGAATATCACTAGTCATCAGAGAAATGCAAATCAAAACCACAGTGAGATATATCACCTTATAGCAGTCAGAATGGCTAGTATCAAAAAACTGAGAAATAACAGGTATTGGTGAGGATATGGAGAAAATGGAACCTTGTACACTGTTGGTGGTTTTGTAAACTGGTACAGCCACTATGGAAAACAAAATGGAAGATTCTCAAAAAATTAAAAATACAGATATCATACCACATTTTATTTTATCTACTATTTTATCTGTAGATACTATTCAAGTCATACAATTTATCTAAAATATTCAGAAACAGAACAGTTCAAAGTCGCAGTGACTCTTAATCTCTAGGCTGAGAGCTGGAATCTGAAGCAACATTCTCTGATTCAGAGCACAATACTTTGCTCAAGATCTTTTTATTTCTTTTTTTTTTTTTTTAAAGATTTTATTTATTTATTTGACAGAGAGAAATCATAAGTAGATGGAGAGGCAGGCAGAGAGAGAGAGAGAGAGGGAAGCAGGCTCCCTGCTGAGCAGAGAGCCCGATGCGGGACTCCATCCCAGGACCCTGAGATCATGACCTGAGCCGAAGGCAGCGGCTCAACCCACTGAGCCATCCAGGCGCCCAAGATCTTTTTATTTCTATAGCACACAATGAACCAGATAATTCTTGTACATAATCAGTAGCCTTTTTGAGATCACTACATAGCTAATTTTTTATATTACTAATTTCCCCAAGGCAGAAGGACAATTTCCATCACTTTCAATCCAAATATTCGTTCAAGAAAGTTTAAATTGACGTTTTATGCCTGACATTTGCCATCTTCGAGAGTAAGTATGATTTTTAATATAAGAGAATTCTTATAACTTATTTGACTTTTCTAAACAGGTAGGTTTTGGAGCTACCTATATGAGGGTTAACTATACAAGCCTATCAGTACATTTCTGATCTAACACTATACTCAAGAAAGCAACATGATTTTTCAATAGTCAGGAAACACCACAAGATCCAATATATCCCATTTCTAACAGTTTTGAATTACTTGTCTTTATATACTCAAAAAAAATCATAAATGCAGGTCTCTTGCCCTACCCACAAAATCTGTTTAAAAAAATTCCTTGGTTAAGCTTTAATGCTTTTTAAAAGAAATGCAACCCCAGCCCAAAAAAGCAATAGTAAAATCATCATGGTTTCTTTAACAATAACAAATAACATTCTATTAATAGATTCTGTTAATAAAACATTCTATTAATAATTCTACTAATAAACATTCTTTTAATACAATGATTTATTTTTAAAATGTATAACTGCATATTAAAATGATCACACACCACCACTAAGTGGGATTTATTAAAGGAATGCAAGGATTGTTCAACGTATGAAAACTGATCAATGTAATATGCTACATCAACAAAATGAAAGAAAAACCCACTCAATCATCTCAATTGGTATAAAAAAAAAAAAGCATTCGATAAAATCCAATACCCTCTCATGATGAAAACAACCAAATAGGAACAGAATGGAACTACTTCAACATAATATAAGCAATATATGAAAAACCCACAGCAAATATCATACTCAATGTTGAAAGACCAAAAGCTATTCCTCCGAGATTACCAACAAGGAAATGGAAGTCCACTTTCCCCACTTCTATTCAAGATAGTACTGGTAGCTCTAGCCAGAGCAATACGTCAAGTAAAAAAAAAAAAAATATATATATATATGTATCAAGGCATCCAAACTGAAATGGACAAAGTAAAATTATTTATTTGCAGATAATATAATCTGATGTGTTAAAAAACAACAACAACCCTAGGGGCACCTGGGTGGCTCAGTGGGTTAAGACTCTGCCTTCAGCTCAGGTCATGATCCTAGGGTACTGGGATGGAGCCCTGCATGGGGCTTGCTGCTCAGCAGAGACCCTGCTTCCCCACCCCACCCTGCCTGCTTCTCTGCCTACTTGTGATCTGTCTGTCAAATAAATAAATAAAATCTTAAAAAAAAAAAAAAACCCTAAAGACTCCACGAAAAAGCTCTTAGAATAAATGAATTCATCAAAACAGCATGATACAAAATCAACATACAAAAACAAACCACATTTCTACACAAAATGAACAATCTAAAAAGAAAATTACAAAAAGAATTCCATTAACAGCATCAAAGAGAATAAAATACTTATGAATTAACTTGACCAAGGAGGCAAAAGACTTATACAATGAAAACTACAAAATATTGGTGAAAGAAAATAAAGAAGACATAAATAAATGGAAACACCTCCCATGTTAGTAACACTAGGAGACTTAATATTGTTAAAATGTCATACTACCCAAAGAAATCAACAGATTCAATGCAACACTGATTAAAACCCCAATCACATTTTTTCTGATATAGAAAAACTCACCCTAAAATTCATATGAAATCTCAAGGGATCCCAAAGAGCCAAAACAATCTTGAAAAAGAACAGAAAAAACTGGAGGACTTACACTCTCTGATTTCAAATTTTACTATACAGCTACAGTAATCAAAACAGTGTGTGGTGTTGGCTCAGTCAATTAAGCATCTCCCTTCAGCTCAGGTCATGATCCCAGAATCCTGGGATCCAGCCCTGTGCTGGGCTCCCTGCTCAGCTGGGAATCCACTTCTCCCTCCTCCGTGTCCCTCCACTGACTTGTATTTTCTCTCTCTTTCTCAAATGAATAAAAACTTTAAAAATAACAACAACAACAACAAAATAGTGTGGTTTGCCACAAAAACAGACACATGGACCAATGGAACAGAGAGCCCAGAAATAAACTCTCATATATATGATCAAATGATTTGACAAGAGTGCCAATAACATTCAATGCTAGGGGGGTAGGGGTGGGAAGGACAGTCTTTTCAATAAATGGTGCTGGGAAAACAGAATATCCACATCCAAAAGAATGAAGCTGGACTCCTACCTAACATATATATAAAAATTAAGTCAAAATAGATCAAGTACATAACTGTAGGACCTAAAATAATAAAACTCTCAGAAGAAAACATAGGATAAAAGTTTCATGTTACTGAATTTACCAATGATTTCTTGGATATGACACTAAAAACATAGGGAGAAAGAAAAGAAAAATTGACAAACTGGACTTTGTGAAAACTAAAACTTTTGTGCATCAAAAGACAACATCTGTGAAATAAAAAGGCAACCTAAAAGACTGAGAGAAAATACTTGTAAATCATGTATCTGATAAGGAATTACTATCCAAAATATAGAGAGAACTCCTAAGCCTCAACAACAAAAGACAAACAACCCAATTCAAAATTGGAAAAAAAGAAAGGAATAGACATTGTTCCAAAGAAGATATACGAATAGCCAATAAGCCCATAAAAAGATGTTCAGTGGCACCCATCGTTAGGGAAATGCAAATCAAAACCACACACACATACAAACACACAAAAACCTACAATTTCATACCCATTAAAATGGCTACTATCAAAAATCAGAAAGTAACAGTTGTTGGCAAGGAGGCAGAGACAGTGAAACACGTGCAATGCTGATGAGACAGTAAAATGGTATAGCTGCTGTGGAAAAAAGTATGGTGGCTCCTCAAAAAATTAAAAATAGAATTACTATATGACCTATCAATTTCATTTCTGAACATATATATATATACCCCAAAGAACTAAACACAGGGTGTTGAAGAAATATTTACACACTTATGTTCATAGCCACATTATGCACAATAGCTAAAATGTGGAAGAAACCCATGTCCAACAACCAATAAGCAGATAAGCAAAATAAAGTATGTACATACAATGGAATACTATTCAGCCTCAAAAAGAAAGGAAATTCTGTGCTATACTACAACACGGATGAACCTCAAGGACATTATGCTAAGTGAAATAAGCCAGAAACAAAAGACAAATGCTGTGTATGACACCCCCCCCATGTGAATTACTTAGAGTCAAATTCATAAAGACAGAAAGTATAATACTGCTTTCCAGGAGCTGGATGGAATAGAGAATGGGGAGTTACTGTTTAATAGGAATATTGTTTCAATTTTACAAGATGAAAAGAGTTACAGGAATTCTCTGATGACTGCATAGCAATGTGAATGTACTTAAAGCACTGAACTGTACACTTAAAAATGGCAAAGATGAGTGGGGGAGGAGTGCCAGGGTGGCTTATATAGGCCAAACGTCTGCCCTCAGCTCAGGTTAAGATCCTGGAGTCCTAGGATTCAGTCCCCTATCGGGCTCCCCACTCAGCAGGTAGTGAGCTTCTCCCTCTGACCCTCCCCTCCCTGGTGCTTTCTCTCTTTCGCAAATAAATAAATACAATCTTTCTTAAAAAAATGGCTAAGGTGGTAAATTTTATGTCATGTATCCTGTTGTTATAAATATTAGGCTATATATTAGTATTTTATCACAAAAAAGAGAGAAAAAGTATGACTAAAATTATCACCAAAAGTTGGAAACTCCCCAAATGTATATAAAGTGGTGAATGAATAAACCAACTATAGTATATCCCCATTTGGTAGAACACAGCTCAGAATTTTAAAAGAAAGAAAGAAAGAAAACAAATTACTAGTACAACAACATGAATGAATCCAAATGCATTATGCTAAGTGAAAAAAGCTAGATTTTAAAAGCTACATACTCAATGATTCTATTTAAATGACATATCAGAATAGGTAGACTAGAGGGACAAAAAACAGATCAGTGGTTGCTAGGAGTTGAGATGAGAGAGAGGTTGACTACAAAGAGACAACATGAATGAATTTAAAAGATTATGGGGATGAATATATATTTGTCAAAACACACAGACAACACTAAAAACAAATAATAATTTTTATGTATGACTAAAATCTGGACAACAATCTATCCTTTAAAAGTCAGCTATAAAAATGTCCAAAAATTCTGAGTTGTTTCTTTTCAACACCCAATATGTCACACAACAATGCCAAAATTACAATGTAACATATTCAGCCACAACTTGTTTTTAACCAGCCTCTTAAAGTACAAAACTACTAAACAAGGAGTAAAACATTTTTTTTATTTTATGCACTACAGACTATACATAGTAGGTAGTACCAAAATGTCTGTTAACTAATACATAATTCAGTAGCATTTAGATTGACTTGGTCTTTCTAATTCATTGCCACGTACATACATAAATTTTAACACAAAATTATCTATTTCTCAACATATCAATTTATAATTAGAAAAGGGAAATGCTGTACAAAAAATATACTAACCTGAATTGTTCAGTTAATCAATAAAGGCAACAGGACACACTTTATCTTGAATGAAAATACCACCTGGGTCATGAGTATGCAGCAACCTAGAGCAACAAACAGACAAATGAAATTCAGCCTTACTCAGAGAATTTAGTTAGAATACCTTCAGTTATTGTATCATTTAAAAAATTCCTTTTTTTTCGAGGCCCCTGGGTGGCTCAGTGAGTTAAAAATTCCTTTTTTTTCCCTTACAATATGTCATAACATGTAAAACTTTCACTTTTTAAAAAGATTTTATTTATTTATTTGAGAGAGAGTGAGCAGGGGGAGGGGCAGAGAGAGAAGCCGGCTCCCCACGGAGACATCCGGCTCACTCACAGGACCCTGGGATCATAACCAGAGCAGAAGGCAGATTTTTTTTTTTAAAGATTTTTATTTATTTATTTGACAGAGAGAGAGAGATCACAAGTAGGCAGAGAGTCAGAGAGAGAGAGAGAGAGAAGCAGGCTCCCCGCTGAGCAAAGAGCCCGATGTGGAGCTCGATCCCAGGACACTGAGATCATGACCTGAGCCGAAGGCAGCAGCTTAATCCACTGAGCCACCCAGGCGCCCCGGCAGATTTTTTTTTTTTTGAAAGATTTTATTTTTATTTAATTGTCAGAGAGAGAGCACACAGGCAAGCAGAGTGGCAGGCAGAGGCAGAGAGAGAAGCAGGCTCCCCGCCATGCAGGGAGCCCCATGTTGGACTCGATCCCAGGACACTGGGATCATGGGCAGCCGCTTAACAAACTGAGCGACCCAGGTGTCCTCCGAAGGGAGATTCTTAACCAACTGAGCCACCCAGGCACCCCAATGTAAAACTTTTATATATTTATTCACTTCTGTAAGCAGTGTTTTTCAAATCCCAATAAAGAATGGGTTTCTACCTTATTGTAATCAAACACAGCAACACTCATTGTCTTCATTTGCTTCATAGTTTATCTTAAAATAAGTCAACACCTATAAAACTTACTTTGTGAACACAAAATTCTTTAATTTTGTCTACTTTTTAACATATGGGGCAATCAGCTTTCTCTCTTCGCAGACTAATGCTCAAAATCTTCTACATCCCTCATATCACAATCAGCTCTACAACCTAATTTCTGACTCTCTTCTACAGAGAATTCCATTCAAGCCAATTTAATCTGCTTGTTATTCACAGAACAATTTTGTCATTCTCAGCTGTCACCCTGCAACACACCATTCCTTCTTCTTAGAGCAGGGACTTTTTCTCCCTTATCCTCTTGGTGAATCAATGCAAATCCACCAATTTTCTCAAAATCCAGCCCCTCCATTTCTCCCTGAGAGCTGACATAATCACTATGTATTCCATTAATCTTTGCTAGAATGTGTTGTTGCCTTATACATGTGCCATTACATGTAATCTTCTAATAAGGGACCCTACCTCTTATTTCTTTTGCCTCCCTAATATCTACTACCATGTTTGACATATAGAAAGTTAATCATATGATTGACAAGTGAATGGTCTTAATAAAGATTCACACATCAAATGTTCACTGAATATGTATGTGCAAGTCCCTAAGTACAAAAACCCAAGAATAATATAGTGACACAATACAATCTTCAGAAATATGTCTCTCTGCCAACTACATTACTGTAGTCTTGGACTGACATTTTTACTACATGTGAGAAGCATTCTTTATCCAATAACATCAAAGTGTACTGAAACCAATTTTTGGTAATTAGAAATAACACTGAAGGCATCATCACCAACTCCAACTTCTCCAGCATAAAGCTCCAACTTCTCCAGCATAAAAAACAACTATTTTTACTTTCAATTTAAAAAAAAAAATCTACTCGGAGGCAGAACACTTATTAATAAGAACATTCAATAAATTACTCTAATCTAAAAATAATAAGCACATTTGTATAGTGCTTTTCTATTTACATTATCTCATCTGCCAGATCTGGTTGAAAAAGACAAACCACTGCTAAGTCAACTACTGCAGGGGTCCATAAACAATTCCTAAATGGCTATCAACTATAAAAATCAGCCAACGCTCCTTCCTGTAACTTCACCCAAAAGTCTTTATCAAATTCCCACAATAACCCAGTTTAGGATTTATGCTTCTAGCTATTATGATTATGGAGTAACTGGTAACCAGATTTACCCCCAGACAGTAAACAACTACAAAACTAGACAAAATATATGACGTAACAGTTTATGGACATTGGACAATAATAAGTGTAGATCTGCATTCCCTGAGAGAAGGAAATAAGCTAGATAAGCCCTGCAAACATCTTGACTTTCTGCCAAAAGACATGTATGTCCTAAACACCCCTGCAGGCAGAGAGATTAAAAGCACAGCACAGCAATCTACTTAACTTGAAGAGACAAAGATATAAATTCAGTAAGATACAGGTAACAGGAATTACCGGAATAATGTACCAGAAAGGAGGGGTTATGCAGAAAAAAGCTCTAGACATCTAGGTAGGGGTCCACTTGAGACTAACTTAATACTGATCTACATACACTTAGAGTGAAATTCCACAAGGCCAGGCAAAAAACAACTGCTGAGGAGCTAAAACAAACAAACAAACAAAAACAATGCAAGGTTCAAACGGGGTTGGAGACATTGGAGCTTCTATCCAACCAGAGTAAATAAAGACTCGTATACTCCAGGCCGTTAGTAGAGACCACAGCATGGCTAAAAAACAGTCCTAGAATAAAGACTACTATCTAATGATCCCAAAAGAACTTAAAAACAAACAGGTCTTCAATTTAACATCTGTAACCAGATGACTAGCCAAATGGAAAAACCTCATTATTCACAGGGCATCCAGTAAAGCACTCACAAAGATTCTGCCTCAGCAGTGGGGCAATTAGATTAAATGGTCCCATTTAACAAAGATTAAAAGTAATACCTGAAAGGACTACTTTCCAAGTAAACTCAATACATTCCAGAAAAAGTTTCGAGAACACACAGAGGAATACAAATATATCTGCACCCAACAAGGTAAAATTTACAATGTCTTCTTTTACATGCCTGACAAGCATCAACTGATTTCCAAGCAGGTTTAAAAAAATTTTTTTTAAAAAAGTACGAAAAGGAAAATGCAGCCATGAGTAAAAATATCAATCAAAATCAGCCTAGATACGACACAGTTGATAAGATTAGGAAACCAGGACATTAAAAGTTGTTATAAATCCCATAAGTTCTAGAAGCTAGAAAAAAGGTTGACTACATTTTCAGTAAAGACAGATAAAAAGACTCAACCTCGAACATCTAAAAATGACAACTAGAATGTTGGAGATGCTCTATCTGACACTCAGTGAATAAGATTTTCTACTCTGATGGATTCAGGGCTCTATTCCTGGTATTGTATGTGAGCTATGAGTATTGTATTGTTCCTTCAATTCCTTTTGAGTGGTTCTTCCTAGCCTCAAGTAGTTCCCTCACAGGCATGCACTGATGAGTACTCAACTGAATTCTTGAAAGGAACCTCAATGATTAGTACTCAACTAAATTCTTAAAAATTCTCTTGCAGCTCTCTCTTCCCTGATATTCTGCCCTGTGAACTCTAGCTACCTTAATTCCCCATAGCCTTCCAGCTCCTTCCCTTCAACTCAGGAAGATCTCTTGGTTCCTCTTGGGTTCTGTTGACCTGCTCCATGCCTAGAAACTCTCTCCAGGCTAGCACATTCTTAAGTCTCAATTTATTTTCTATCACTCAGGGATCAAAGTCTTTTGCCGCCTGATGGCAAATGTCTTAGAAACTGTTGTTTCATATCTTTTACCCAGATGGATAAAAGTGGAAGTATACTAATCCCTGTTGGTCCATCTTGGGTGGAAGCACTATCTATCAATTAGATTAATTTTGTGACAGCAGTGAATGCTGACATTTTCAAAAAATTAGATATATTCAATTACCATCACTCATACATTAGTAAGTTATTCTAAAGCATATGATAAATCCATAACATGTAGCAGAAAAGAATAATAACCATGAAAATGAAATAGGCAAATAGCAGCTAAGCGCAAAGAATAAACAGGATCCAGTAATCAAAAATAGCAAAAAGCTATTTGTTGGATGCATATTTAACAGCCAATGCAATTAATCTAGAGAGTAAGGTTTTCTACCTAAAAATGAGGAAAGATTACCTATGGTATGTTGCTGAAGCTCCAGGTGGTGAAGATCAAAAACAAATGGTAGGTAATTCCCAAGTTGCTTAGCAAGAGGCTTTTGATGTAAGCAAGAGATGAAACCCACACACCCAATCTGCCTGAGGCTGGCTCTTAACTTTCCTGTGTTTCACTGTAAGATCCTTAGTAATCCAAGCTTGCCTACACACTAGCTAAAATGGCTTTTGATGAGGCCACTTCAGAACCTGATATAGTGAATGAAGCCTCATCCAAAGACAGCAGCACCCTCATCCTGCAGTTGTTCAGAGACAACCTAACATTATGGACATCAGACAGTGCAGGAGAAGAATATGATGCCACAGAAGGAGCAGAAAACTAAGTGCATGAAGATGTCATCCTTCTCCCCCTCAAGAAACCTTTTTACACATCTCCATTTCTTATTCCATTTGAATTTCCTACAGCAAAGAAACCCATTCATGTGTATGGAATCACATGTTTATAGTCTTTTCACACTGTAGCTTTGGGAAAACCCCATTCCTTGATTTGTGTTTGCCTTGGCCTTCCTGGTGTGTAGTTAGTGCTGTAGAAAAGTATTAATAGCTTCATTTTGTATAAACACTAGTAACTTCTAAACACTTACGAAGAGGACTAAAAACATATCTGACATTTAAGTAAGCTGAACCAGTTCTGCAAGTAATTGGGTTTTGTATTACTGTGAAGATATGAAAATGTAGTTAATTATCATTTAAAGACTATTCTACGTAACTTAATTTCTATTTTCCCTCCCTTACTTTTTTTAAGGGTTTCCCTTCAGTAAGCAACTGTCCATGATCTTAATGTATTCCTTTTTGGTAGAAATCCAGAATTATGAGATTAAATGGAAAAACATTTGACATTTCTGGGCTGGGTATCACAAAGTGAAATGCCTCCTGTATCCTGTATATGATGGAGGTCTTGTATGTCTATGACAACAGAAGCTTCCTTACTCACTCTTCATTTGCTGCTATTTAAGTTGACAACTTCCCTTCCTAACAAAAATCTACTTACACCTCCTGCCTTGCTTGGTAGTTCGGGTACTCACTTTACTATGTATCAGAAGTAGTATGTTGCCACTAGAATACAAGCATTGTTTTGGGCAAGTTAAAGTGCATGTCATTGCTTAATACACTAGAAAGGAAAATAAAGGACAAAAGTCCACACCTAAACCTTGAGTACTTTTCCATGCAGATATGTCCACATGTGAGAGGGTGTCCTGTTTGTCTAGTATTATTATTTAGAGAGTTGGACCACTACTGTGTGGTCATTGACTATAGTCCCAAAATAGACTTATGAAATGTTACGCCTTATTTAACAGGACAGTAACATACTATATATATATGTATATATATATATATATAGAGAGAGAGAGATACTTTTATAGTTATTATTAACTAGTCTGAAATCAGAAGGCAAAAAAAATATATATATATAAAGAGATACTTTTATAGTTATTATTAACTAGTCTGAAATCAGAAGGCAAAATACAAAAATGGTGGTATTATTACCACCATTCCTTTTAAATTCCCATGGCAGTTTGAATTTCTAAATATTTTTCAACTTGCCTTACACTACATCTTTGGCTGTTTTCCCCACCCCATCTCACAAGATTGTACACATCACATGAGCCAAGACTATGTGTATTCATTTTTATATCCTTTAATGGTTTCTAACACACTGTCATCTTGACACTCATTAGCATTTAATATTTTCTGTTCATCAATATATCTTTTACCCATCTCACAAGGATATTGCAAGGTGCAAAAAGAGTAATATTTGTGACAGTACTTTGCAAATAAAAATGTTTTGCAGATATCAAATGAATTTTATTTCATTATCTATCGTTACCCTAAATCTTAGCTGGCAAAGTAGTAGAGGGCTCTGTGGAATGAAAACAGAACTGGCCCTCATGATTAGCATGAGTTTGATGGTGGCTCCACACTCTCCTTTACTCTGTTCCCTTTTCTACTGGTCCACTTAATCATGGCAGGAGTCATCATCCCAACAGCATCCCAGCCCCCATATCATCTGGCATTTTTATGGTTTCCAGCACCACCTCCAGTTCTAGCTCCCAGGCTACAGTTCATAGTGACTGGCCTATTCGCCACAATCTTCTACCTGGCCCTTCCCTTAATGGATAAGATACAGAGGGAAAAAAAAATCAACAAGGCAGACAGAGGCTTATGACCTAACATTATCTCTGTAATGCTGAATAAAAAATCACTCATGCCTTTTTTTAAAATGCTAGTATAAATATGTAACATTGCCTTAGCTGCACATTAAGTAGGATATGAGGAGCTCAGGATGCCATGACTTTCAAGCTTATCGTGACTTTCAAGAACACATTCTGACACTGAGCAAAGATTCTTAAAATAGAGATGAAGAAGAGTCTTTGAATCTAGCCCCAGCTCTGAACATCAATTTACTACATGATTTTGGATGTAACATATCACTTGCTTAGACTTCTAATCATTCTTCTACAAATGAAAGAACTGAAAAAAATTGTTGAAGTCTCTTGCAGCTCTAAAATTCTGGGAGTAAAAGCCTAAAACTACACCTTCTAGGAGACATCAAAATTCTTCCGCTTATATCCAATTCACCTTTATGCCTTACTACTAAACACGCCCTCTTCCCTAACAACATTCTAAATAATTCATCTCGACAAGACAGTATTTGAGTAACCAGTTCTGGAAGAAACTGTTTTCTTTAATCTCTTGCTTAAAAAATTTCTTTCCAGTATAAAAACTGATTTTTCTTCATTATTAAAAAACAGAGATGTTTTCCTCTCTTTACCATCAAACAGAGTGATTACAGCTCCCTAATTTATGGAAACTGAACCAAGTTCAGTAATAAACTCACATAAAATTTACTTTCCAAAACCAGTACTAGACACCTTCAGTCCTACTACATTAAAAAAAAAAAAAAATTGTCGGGTGCCTGGGTGGCTCAGTGGGTTAAGCCGCTGCCTTCAGCTCAGGTCAAGTTCTCAGGGTCCTGGGATCGAGTCCCACATGGGGCTTTCTGCTCAGCAGGGAGCCTGCTTCCCTCTCTCTCTCTGCCTGCCTCTCTGCCTACTTGTAATCTCTGTCTGCCAAATAAATAAATAAAATCTTTTAAAAAAAATTGTCTTAAATTTTAGTATAGTTCTATTTACAGACCAGTTGCAACATACAAAGAGTTTTTGTACGTGGCAGATTCCCCTATGTTTAATATTTTGCATTACTATGGAACACTTGTCACAATTAATGAAAAAAATGTTAATATACTTTACTAATAAAACCCCATACTTTATTCAAATAAATATATTAAACATCAAAAAAAATTTTCAAAGCAAACTCTTAAAAAGAGCAATGAAAACATAACACAATGAAAGCCACACAGTAAACAGAACACACCGTAAATATAATAAATAATTGCCAGAGCTAAAAATCTAGCATATCGGTGTCAAAAATAAATACAAAGAGTTTAACTCCTCTATCAAAAGAAAAAAATTTTTTAGATTGGCTCATGAAGTAAAAACCCAATAGTATATTATACAATGAATACCTAAAAACAAAGTCATTAAGAAACATTAAAAGGAAAAAGATATGAGCAAAGAAAGGAATAATGGGCAAATACATAAAAAAGAAAACAGAGGTTATGATCTTAATAACTGACAAGGCAGAATTCAGGCCCAAAAAACACCTAGCATGACAAAGTAGGGTTTTTTCTATGCTAAAGGACAAATTAACAATAAGGAAGATAAATCAATTATGTATACTTTTGCACCAAATAACCCTATTACAAGTTTTAGAAAACAAAAATCTAGAATAGCTGTAGGAAAAAAATTAATAGAAACATAGTAGCTGAAACTATAGAAGACCAAAGCCAAATAATCAGTACGGTAAATTATTGTAACATATTGAACTTACTACATTGAATTTTGTATTTTGATAGAGAAAACAATCTCTTTTCATGGGGAAATGGACTGTTCACAAAAACTGATCATATGTAAGGTCATACAGAAAATTTAAGTTCACAATACTAAAAATACCACAACTTGTGTTTTTTGATCACAGTGCATTAAGACTACAAATGAAAAATAACAAAAAGCTTACTCATGCAGTTTAAAAAAGTGTTATCTTACACAACTTTTGAATGAAATGGAAAAAAACAAAATTGTATAATACAGAAAAAAAGATGTTTCCAAATGGATTAGAGACCAAAATATAAAGATTAAAACCATGAAAGTCCTGTAAGAAAACATAAATGATTTCAAGTATAACCCAGGAATAAGAAGTCAATCTAGCAGTGATTCAAAATCTAAAAGCAGAAGATAAAATTTTTAACTGATATATTCAACAAAACCTATTTTTTAAAATATGAATGGCTAATCCCCCCCCACAAAACTATAAGTAATGGCAAAAAACAAACTGTGAGAAAATATGTAGCTACTAACCACTACTGTACACTTGAATTGTGGCCAGTCCAAACTCAGAGGTGCTGTAAGTATGCAATGCACCCAAGATTTTGAAGACGTGGTACAAAGAAGAAAACAAAATACCTCATTTATAATTTTTTTATTGATTACATGCCAATGATAATACTCATTTTGAGTCTGAAATGATAGTATTTTAAATTTATGGTAACATCTGGATAAATAGTTAAGTTAATCATAATTAATTAAAACTATATTTTAATTTTTTAATGTGCAATTTAAGTTTTCTAGTAGCCACATGTGGCTCATATTTGCCTTCGTATCTGTAAAACGGTATGAAGAGGATTTCTATGTATACATTGCTTTCTAGGATATATTGTTGTGTGAATAAAAGCAGAGTACAGAACAAATATGAGGTATGCCAGCTTTTAAGGAAAAAAAGTAAATATAGTCTTATTTTTTTAAAAACCAAAATACTGAAAATACCAAAATTAATAAAAATAGTTACAGTTACTTGTAAAAGGCAAGGAAGGGAAAGGGGCTAGGAGGCAGGAGATGTAGGTAAAAACAATAATTATCTAAGGACATATAATTAAATAGTCTTGATTTTTGCATTAAATGAATGTTTTACATATTCAAGAATAAAATTAAATCAAAAGGAGAAACAAAATCCCCAAAACAAATCATCTTAAACTTATACTGTGTTAGTAAAATAACTACACACAAAAATGATTTAAAATGACTCTCAAAGACAGCACTCTGGCAATAGCATATCTTGGTAGAATATATTCTAAACAGAAAAAGAACTACTAAAGAAAGCTTGAAGTTCAGTTTTATGATTTTTGATAACAGTAATTCTAGTGTTATTTGTGAACAACTTTTTTGTATGGTATAGAATAAATCAAATAGATAAATCTGTTACTAGGAACAAAGATATTAGCATGGTGGGGAAAAAAAATATTCATAAAATGAAAAAAATTAAGACAAAATAGACTCTTTGTTAAATTCGAATTGATACATGGATCTTTTTTTTTTTTTATCTATATATTTCTTAGTTTCGTCCAATAAGAAATCTTAGAAGCAATGATGCCTCTGAAAAATGAACCTAGCACCCAGGTCATGGTATCTAAATCTTGTTCTCATATGCAAAGCAGAATAAATAAAGAGCCTGGGACATCATTTTATGCCTGATGTAAAGAGTTCAAAGCCCAATAAAGGCCCAGCAAAAAGACACACAGAACACACACATACACACACACACACACACACACCTAAACTTGAAGGGGCTCCAACTGGTCAAATTTGAGCATCAAATCAAAAGCCATAAATAACTATAAATACATAAAAATCAATGAGACTCTTGATTAAAAACAAGTGGAAGAGGGAAATTCCATGTCCTATATAATAGAATATGTTTGTCCAGACCAAATCCTCCTGCAGGTAACAATTATAAAACTTGAAAAAGTACAAACAACAATAACTATCTGAAGGCACAGGAACATTGAACAGAAGCAGGCAGACTCTGGAGGGCAGTATATTCTTGGAACAAAAGAATGGCAGCAGTTAGTTTCCTAATTCCCACAGATACCCACAGTTTTTAATTACCATTTTTATCTCTTCCAGAATACCAGAGGAAGTTTTCAAAGCAGCTGCCAACACTGGAAAGTGGGGAGAAATCACAGAAAGAAGAGAGTCAGAGAGGTAAGTCATACATCCTACATGTAACTCTGCCCAAATCTTTGGCAGACCAACTGACCAATGAACTGTATATATCCAGGACACAAAACACTTAATGACTGGGCGGAAAAAAAAGAAACCCACACTGACAACTCAACTGCCTCCTAAGATACAGAGTTAGTAGTATGAGTATAACCAAATTAATTGCTGGCTAACACAAAGGCATCAGCCCTTTTATAGAGGAATATAATGGAATTTCATAGCATTCATAACATAAAAGACCATAATCCAAATTTATTTGGCATACAAAGGTCAAGAAAATAAGACCAAACAACAACAAACAAACAAAAACATACATAAACATCAACCTTATAAAATCAGATGTTGTTATAAAGATCTTAAAAGAGCTATTGTAATTATGCTCAATGAATAAAGGAAAATATGCTCATAAAGAAATAGAAACCACAGAAAAATAACCAAATAGAAATTCTAGAACAATAAAAGAGTATCTACAATAAAGAGAACATATTGGAAATGACATAAGAGTCAGTGAACCTAAAGTTAGATCAATAAAACTTAACTTTCCCAGAACTTCCTCATCTTATAACTGCAAGTGTATATCCTTCAACCAACATCTCACTTTTGCCACTCCCTAACCCCCACTAATCACCATTCTATAGTGTCTAGGAGTTCAGCTTCATCAGATTCCACATATGCAATTCAAGTACCTATACTGTATGAAATACAGTTGTCTTTCCCTGACTCATTTCACTTAGCATATAATGCCCTCAACATCCACCCATCTTGTCACAAATGAGAGGAAATCCTTCTTTCTCAGAGCTGAACACTCCATTGCATATATATTATGTACCACATCCCCTCTCTCCATTCATCCACTAACAGATGTCTTGGCTATTGTGAATAATGCTGCAAAGAACATGGGAGTGCAAGTATCTCTTCAAGATCTAATTTTCACTTTCCTGTATATATACCCAGAAGCAGGACTGCTGGATCATATGGTAGTCCCATTTTTAACTTTTTGAGGAACCTCCATACTGTTTTCCATGGTGGGTATACTAACTTACATTCCCACCAACAGTTCACAACAGTTCCCTTTTCTCCACAACCTTGCCAACACTTACTATCTCTTGTCTTTTTGGTGACAGCCATTCTAACAGGTGAAGGTTATATCTCATTGTGGTTTTGATTTGTATTTCCCTAGTGATTAGTAATGTCAAGCATCTTTTCATGTAACTAAGCCATTTGTATGTCTTCTATGGAAAAATGTCTATTAGGTTCCTTTGACTATTTTAGAACTGGATTAAAAAATTTTTGCTATTGAGTAGTTTAAGTTCTTCATATATTTTGGAAATTAAACCCTTTATCAAATATATGACTTAGAAATATTTTCTCCCATTCTATGGTTGAGGTAAGTTCCTTCTTCTACACTCAATTTGTTGACAGTTTTTATCTGATAAAAAGGATGTTGTGTTTCCTCAAATACTTTTCATGCATCTATTGAGATGATATGATCTTTATCTTTCATTCTATTAACTTGATGTATCACATTTATTGATTTGTATATGCTGAATCATCTTCACATCCCAGGGGTAAATCCACTTGATCATGATTTATGATCTTTATAATATATCCTGAATTTCATTTGCTATTTTGTTAAAGACTTTTACATCCATGTTTATCAGGAATACTAGTTTAATTTTTCTTTACTTTGTAGTGTCACTGACTGGCTTTGGTATCAGGGTAATGCTGGCCTTGCAATATGAGTTTAGGAGTATTTCCTCCTCTTACGGTTTTTAATAAGAGTTTGAGAAAGATTGATTATTAACTCTTTCTTAAACATCAGGCAGAATTCACCCGAAAATTCATCTAGGACAAGAGTTTTATTTATTGAGAGGTTTTTGATTACTGATTAAATCTCCTTACTAATAACTGGTCTGTTCAGATTTTCAATTTTCATGATTCAGTCTTGGTTAAGTTGTATATTTCTAGGAATTTATCCATTTCTCTAAATTGTCCAATTTGTTGGCATATAATTGTTCATAACAATCTTACGATCTTTTGCATTTCCATGGTCTCAGTTATAATATCTCCTCTTTCATTTCTGATTTTGAATCCTCTCTTTTTTTCTTGCTGAGTTAGCTAAGGGTATGTCTATTTTATCTTTTCAAAGAAAACAGTTCTTAGTTTCACTGATTTTTCTATTGTCTTTTTAGTCTCTATTTCAATTATTTCCACTCTGATCTTTAGAATTTCCTTTTCCCTACTAACTTTGAGTTTAGTTTTTCTCCCCCCCCCCCCCCTAGTTCTTTGAGGCATAGAGTCAGGTCATTTATTTGAGCTCTTTTTTCTTAAGGAAGGTGTTTCTTACTATAAACTTTCCTCTTAGAATTATTTTTACTGTACCTCTTATGTTTTGGCATGTTATATTTCCATTTATATTTGTTTCAAGTTAATTTTTTTTAAGATTTTATTTATTTATTTGACAGAGAGAGATCACAAGTAGGCAGAGAGAGAGAGAGGAGGAAGCAGGCTCCCTGATGAGCAGAGAGTCTGATGCGGGACTCGATCCCAGGACCCTGAGATCATGACCTGAGCCGAAGGTAGCAGCTTAACCCACTGAGCCACCCAGGCGCCCCTCAAGTTAATTTTTTATTTGACTGGTTGTTCAGTAGTATGTTATGTCATCTTCACATACATGAATTTTCCAGTTTTCTTTTTGTAATGGATTTCTAGTTTCATACCATTGTGGTCAGAGAAGATGCTTAATATAGAAAAGCTATTTTGTATGACACAATAAAAGTTGATAAATATCACATATTTGTCAAATTTCATAAAATATACAACACAAAGAATGAGCTCTAATGTAAACTACGGACTTTATTTAGTAATAATGCAATAATATTGGTACATAAATTATAACAAATCTGTCACTCTAACATAAGATGTAAATAATATGGAGGGAACTGGGGAGTGGTGGGTATGAGAACTCTGTACTTTCTAATAAATTTTCCTGTAAACTTAAAAGTTCTCTAAAAAAATTAGATATATTTTTTAAAAGATGCTATAGGCAAAATCAAAAGACAGGTGAAAAACTGACAGAAAATATATATAACATACATTATAGATAAAAATCTAATATCCCTAGTATAGAAAGAATTCTTAAAAACTGGATAGAGAAATTGGCAATAGATAATTCACAATAATACATTACTGCCTTTAAACATACAGAAAATTTTTAACCTCACTCATTACGATGACATGCCATTTTTTACCTATCCCCCCAAATTTTAAATATAATATTCTGCTGCCAAAACCACAGGAAAACAGGTACTCTCATAAATTGCTGGTGATAAGGTAAATTGGTACAATGCTAATGGAGAAAAATTTACAACAGCTAATAAAACTTATAGGGTATTTACCTTCTGACTTAGCAACTTTCACTTCTAGAAATTTACCCTAAAAAATCTCCGAAAGTATGCAAACATATATGCACAAAGTTATTCATTGCAGTATTGCTTTTAATTGCAAATTAATGGAAAAACATTATATGCAAAAAAAATCCTAAATTGGAGCTTGGTTGAATAACGTATTTACATCCATATAATCAAGTTCTATGCAACTATACAAAGATGAAGATCAGTGACTTCCAGGATACATTAAGAGAGAAAAGTAAAGGGCAAAGAATATTATTTATTGTATGTAAACTTTTCAGTGTGAAAGGGAATTAAGAAAATATCCATGGATCAGACTAAAATAAAGATTTAAACAAGAAAATTGTAAGATTGTTTACTGGCAAGGAGTGTATATCAGTATCTGTGACTGCTTTAACAAACTATCACAAAACTGGAAGCTTAAAACAAATTTACTCTTAACAGTTCTGAAGGCCAGAAATCCAAAATCAGTTTCACTGAGCTGAAATTAAGTTGTCAATAGGGCCTCACTCCTTTAGGAGTCTCTAGGAAAGAATCTGTTCCTTGTCTCTTGCAGCCTCTGGTGGCTGCCAACATTCCTTGGCTTGTACCTACATCACTATAATCTCTACCTCTATGATCATACTGGCTTTTCCTCTTCTGTGTCAAATCTCTCTTTGCTTCCCTCTTACAAGAATGTATGTGACTGTATGTAGGACCTACCCAGGGTAATGTCTCCATCTCAAAAGCCTTCCCTCAATTTAATGACATCTACAAAGATCCCATTTTCATATAAGATAACATTCACAGGTTCAAGAGATTAGTGTACGCCTGTCTCATGCATGTCTTTTAGGAGGTCATTTTTGAGGGTATATTTTTGAGTGGAAGAGATGGGGGAATGACATTTGAGAATAACTTTTCATATAGTTCGGACTCCTGTTAATGAACTCCTATAGTTCTCAACCATATAAGTGTTTCATAGCCCCCCAAAATACATAAAATCACCAAGTATGGAAGGGGGCTAGCACTTAAAGTGGTATATAAAGTGGTATATAAACAGAAGGAACCAGACCTAAAAGCATTTCAAATAATTAACACATTACCACTAAAAGAAAAATAGGGCTACTGGGAAGAACTAACTGAACCTTTTTTTTTTAAGATTTTATTTATTTGTCAGAGAGAGAGAGAGAGAGATTGAGAGAGAGAAAACAAGCAGGGGGGGCAGCAGCAGGCAAAAAGAGAAGCAAGCTCTCTGCTGAGCAAGGAGCCTGATGTGGGGCTCAATCCCAGGACCCTGAGTATGATGAGCCAAAGGCAGATGCTTAACCCATCCAGCCATCCCCTGTAGTAACTTCTGAGTATGGTATTTTGTTTATACTCAAGCTTAAAACAAAACTAACATTATTCTGTTTTTACCACTGGAATGGGTTATCAGTTTTGAGGCTATCTTTTATGCATACTAAGATTAACTGAATAAGCAAATGAATTATAAATAATCAGAGCCAGGTGTCTCACTGTCAGCAAAGGGAATTACAAATACTTGAAAAATTAAGTCTGGAATGATTCCTGTGGTACTAGATTGAAAATGGAGCTATCAACTTGAGCTCAGTTATAGATATACATACTTAGAAATATAAATGGATATGAATGTATCAGAATGTATATTTGCCTAACTCTGTCTAGAGGGCCTGGAAGCAATGACACCCCAGTGACAATGAGCACAATAATTACCACCAAGACCTTTTATCTAAATACTCTTCTCCACTAAGAGGACTGAGACTTCTTAGAAAAAATGATTTCACTTCAGTGGCTGAGAGAGTAGCACAAGACAGACCCAAAATATCTTGAGCCAGAACCTAAGGAAATGCTCAAAGAATCATGGAAATATGTCTTAAGAACACAGGAGCTGGCCTAAAGGGACCAGATTTACAACAATCTGAGAATCAAAATAAATGACAGTCATTTGATAGCACTAAGTAAAATAAGAACCTATCCATATGTACATGTTAGAATGTCAACTAATTAAAGGAGAAATCACCATCTGACAACCACCATATTAATAATACTGATTCAGTCAAAACTCCTCAAAGAGATGCCAAAGTAGTTAAGGAAAATCTGATGAGAAATAAAGTATTTACACAGTCTCAAGTATTTCCTCACAATGTACTTATTAATAGCAAAGGAAAAAAAATAGTGAACTGTTACAATGAAGAAAACTGGCAAGTGATTAAAGCTAACATCACTAGTAATGGGACAAATCAACATCATGTGTCTCCAACAGAACACCTTGAGAAGGACACACCATCACTATTGCATTAGTCCTGCAAAAAATGCGTAACCTGATTCTATGAAGATAAAATATTAGACAAATTGAGGGACATTCTACAAAATAACTGGGCTACACTCTTCAAAAAACTCAGTGTTATAAAAGGAAGACAGAGGGGTGCCTGGGTGACTCAGTCGGTTAAGATCTGCCTGCAGCTCAGGTCATGATCCTTGAGTCCTGGGATTAAGCCCTGCATCAGGCTCCCTGCTCACCAGGAAATCTGCTCCTCCCTTTGGCCTTCACCTTTCTGGTACACTCTCTCTCCAATCAATCAATCAATCATTTTTTTGGTAAGATTTTGTTTATTTATTTGATAGGGAGATCGCAAGTAGGCAGAGAGGCAGGCAGAGGGGAAGGGAGAAGCAGGCCCCCTGCTGAGCAGAGAGCCCAATATGGGGCTCGATCCCAGGACCCCAGAGATCATGACCTGAGCTGAAGGCAGAGGCTTTAACCCACGGAGCCACCCAGGCGCCCTGCTATTGTGTGTTTTAATGGAATCCAGGTAGTTGAAGTTTCTTAAGAACCAATTTTGAATATTGATTATTTAACAGTTCCTAAGACTTAGAACAGTGAAAAGGAAATAATTTTGTCTTGGAGTTGAGTGATTCTTTGGATCAGTTTTTAAAAAGCAAGGAAAAGTTTGTATCGGTGGAGGCTGATATTAGAGCTTCAAAATAAGGCTCTTTGATCTTTAAATTACCTTCTCAGAGCTCCTGAACCTTAAAAAGTTGGTGTTGGAGTCTTGATGCTGGGTGAAGAGAAGTTGAGGCGTTCCAAAACTTCATCAGATTCACATTAAAACTAGAGTGACTTCACTTTGTTTTCCTGCATCGAGGTTCTGTTTTTAGTAGAGAAAAAGATTCTGCTGCTAAAATATGTGTGGAAACTTAATTTTTATCTTTAGGAGTTATTTCTAAACAGCTCAGTTCATTTTCTCATACAGATTATCATTGTTGGTTGTTACTTATATTTTCATCCATTTAACACGTTTGTTGGGTATGCCTGGTGTGGGAGGCACTGGCTGGAACTGGGATTGAGTAAGACACAAGGAAAATATAGACAGACACGTTTCCTGTCCCTACCCTGCTGTACTATATAATTTTGGACCTTAGAGTCACAGAATCTTTTCTACCCTTTAGCTGATCCTGGGTCAGTTCCTTGGCATCTGTTTTCCAATCTCAAAATTATTACCTTAGCAACCTTTAAAGTTTTTTAAAGTCTTGTATTTTTATTTTTTTTTTAAGATTTTATTTATTTGACAGACAGAGATCACAAGTAGGCAGAGAGGCAGGCAGAGATAGAGAGGAGGAAGCAGGCTCCCCGCCGAGCAGAGAGCCCGATGCGGGACTCGATCCCAGGACCCTGAGATCATGACCTGAGCCGAAGGCAGCGGCTTAACCCACTGAGCCACCCAGGTTCCCCAAAGTCTTGTATTTTTAAAATAATTTCAGACCTGCAAAAATAAATGGTATACTATCTTTCATCTTGTTCCCCAAATGTTAATATTTTACAGTGTTTTAAATAATTTTCTTTTTATTATATACATATTTTTTCCTGAACTCTTTGAAAGTTGCAGACATGATCTTCTGAAAAACGCAATGTGTATTTTATGAAATTTTAGGGTAGTTTCCTGAAGTAATTAAGGACATAAACCATATTCATTTACCATATCTATACTTACTAAATATTTAGTCTATGAATTTAAGTTTCACTAATTGATCAAATAATATAGCAAAAGAAGAAACATTTCCTCTAGCCCAGGATCTAATTCTGGGTAATGAGTCTCTCTTAGTTCTCATTTTCTTTAATTTGGAAACATTTGTGTCTCTAAAAGATTGATTCATTGAGGGGCACCTGGGTGGCTCAGTGAGTTAAGGCTCTGCCTTATGATCTCTGCCTGTCAAACAAATAAAAATAAATAAATAAATTTTTAAAAAAACACACAATAGCTTAAAGCTATGAAATTTATCTCAAAACAAGAAGTTGAACAGGAAAATCCAGTCTTAAAAAAATTATCAGTAAATAATAACCCTACCCAATAACTAAAAGATATAGCCACAAACTGGCCTATTGCATATAAAATATGATGTGCAAGTTCACTGGAATACCCAAAAATCCCTTCAGGGATCCACAAGGCCAAAACTATTTTCATAATAACACTGAGGTGATATTTGCCCTTTTACAGTTAACATTTGCATGCACAGTGCCTTAGAATGAATCAAGGCACTGGCATCAAATCATATTATTAGTCATTGTATGCTTCAAAGACACACAATGTTGGGGGAGGGAGGCAGTAAAGGGGGCGAGTTTAACTTAAAATTTTTTATTTTTTAAATTCTCATCCTTTTGAGAATGCATCTTTTTAACAGTCTATGTAATGAAATGGAAGTATGCATAAAGCATTTCTGTGTGTACGAAAAAACAAGAATTGTCCTGTCGGAAACCACCTGTAGGTTTGTTCAAGCTACAAGTGAAAGAGCCACTTTCCATGGGATACTGTTTTTACTTGAAAGAACTCCGGTTCTCCAGACTTGGGCATTTGGTAGACATTTTCTTGAAAATAAACAAAGGCTATCTTTTTGTGTGTATGTGTATGAACATATCATTTAAAGACATGTGCTCCCTGCCCCAGCAAACCCTGCCAGGACAGCTTCCTGGCATGGTCACTTTTCAATCCAGAACCCTTTGTACTGCTCCAGGTCAAAGCTGTCACAGAGCTCTGGCTCCTCCTTTGTCTCTCTGCGCTAGGCCTCACATTTCAGGAACCAGGCCTGCCTCTCCTCTGAGAATAGGATAGCCAGGTCTACTGGCATCTCAAGCATTCATCGTGGTTCTCAATAAGAGCTGTGGATGATGGAGCTGTCCTGCTTGACCAGGAGCACCTGGCAGAGGTGTGCACAGGCTTGTTGGTACACATGTGTGAGCAAGGCTCTGTTGCTGTCAGCCTTCTGGGAGAATGTGCACAGGTGGCAACGTGCAGAAGGCAGCCCGATTAACATGTGCTGCCCCAGCTGGCTGCAACAATTGTGTTAGGACAGCCTAAGCAGACCAGGACACCTGAAGTCCACCTAGCTTCTGAGTGTACCAGACACTTGGCCTTCCTGCTCACAATAGGGCATGTGCTCCAAGCAGGCGTCCCATTGTGGCCATTCCTCCTGAGCGTCCTTGAGGTACGTGGAGGCTCACAGTTAGCCACTGGCCTGCTGTGCAACCTGCCCCCCTTACTGAGCTCTGGAGCAGCCTCGGGAATCAGCATCCCAGCCACCACTGGCTAGTCTGGAGCACCAGTGATGCAGGCAAGGTAAGGCACACCCTCACAGTCAACCCAGAGCCCTGTCCTCCTGTGGCATTCAGTAAGCCTATCTTTAAAGTAACAGTTTCCAAAGATAAAATTCAAACTTTCAAGTTGAGAAAACATGCATTCATTGTCATGAGCTTAACATCTTACTTTTCTAATGAGATTGGTGGTGCTATTAACAAGTGATTTTTTTATACTGTATAATGAAATGTGTCATGTCAACATTTGGAAGATCCGCATAACTCAGTGAACCAATATTTTCCAAATGACCCAAGCTTAATGTTACAAAACCATGTGTGGATTAAAGAGCCAATCAATGAATACAACATAGCCATGGGTTTTAATGTAAAAAGGTTTAACTGATATAGTTTCAAGATTTCACAACTTAGAAAACTGCCATGTGTCAAATTTTGATGCGGTATCAAATAGGATATCCATAATCATTTAAAAAGCTAAAATTACCCCTCTTCCAAATATATATGTATGTGAGGCCATATTTCCTTCATATACTTCAACCAAAACAATGAATCACGATGCCCTGAATGCAAAAGCAGAAGTAAAATTCCAGACACCTTCTGTTAAGCCAGACATTAAGGAAATTTAATGTAAAACAATGCCACTCTTCTCATTAACATTTTTTGTTTGGGAAATTATTTATAAAAAATGCTATTTACATGAACATAATGGGTTTATTATTGCTTGTAAATGAATTATGTTAAACTTCTTGGTTTTAATTTCTAATGTGGTAAATATCAATATAATCTAAAAAATCAAGTTTCTTGCAATCCAACCTCAATAAATTTTAAGAATGTAAAATGGGTCTTAGGAACAAAAGTTTGAGAGCACTACTACAAAACCAACTGATTTGTCAGAAAGCTTCCTCTAAGTGCTACACAATAAGAAGAAAAAATGGACTGTCTTTATTACAACACAGGTCCATTCAATTCAGTATAGGTAAAACAAATGTTCTTAGAATACAACTAACTAAACACCTCTATTTACCTTAAAATATTATTTTCCCTCATTAAATAACCAAACTTACTTTTTTCAAATAAGAGAAGGAAATTTTAGAACTTATATGTTCTCGCTGTGAATTTTTCTATTCCCAATGTGTCATTAATGCTGAAAAACGCTCCATTATTTTGGATGGAATGGAATACATTTAAAAGCTCAAAGAAGAAAATAAAATTGTCAGTTCTCCCTGATTATAGTGAAATTCAATGCATACAGTATTACTAATTAGTACGGCTGAGAATAGAAAGAATTCTAAAATTCAAAACCATTTACTTAGCAGCTATTAAGATCGTCCTTTCAGATCCTCATAAAGCTATGACGAGTGAACAAAGTTCATAAAGCTCTGAAGAGCGAACAAACTTTATCAGATTCTCAAGGTAAAAAACTTTGTAGATAAAATACCATCAAAATACATTTGGGCTGTAAAAAAAATTCACCCTGCTTAATTTTCACTGGTATTATACTTACTGCCTACCAAGAAAACACCAAGAGAAAATTTAAAGTACTATCTGAACTGAGATAAAAGAAGACAAATAATGAGATTGTTTACATCCTTGGTTATAGAGGTTGGAAGAGATTTCATACCAGGAGATATTGCAGTTATGCAGAAGAAGGGACTTTGTTTTGGCCAAATTGAAACAGAGTCTACAAAAGAGCCATACACAGTGTTTGGGTTATTTGGTATTAACTACCGAAAAGCCACTTTTTTTTTTTTTTAAGCATTTACTATATACCAGGCATTATCCTATTTTTCTTACATGAGTTAATTCATTTACTTTTCACAACCTTCTAAGTTCATCTCTACTTTACAGAAGAAACTGAAACATGACTTGCCCAGTGACACAGAAAGCTAAATGGAAAAACGGGATTTGAACTTGGGCATTCTATCTCCAAAACCTGGACCTTAAATGACTACTATATACACTGCCTCTCTCATGATAAAAGTTAAGGTGAAAACTAATGCTTTCAGTGACTACCCAGTTTATCAATGATAATGGACTGCTTTCAGTTTTTACGGAAACTCTCTCATTGTCGCTGACACTGTAGATGACTCTTTCAAACACCACTGCCTTGATGTTTGATTTTTTGTTGTTCTTTCCTGAATACATATTTGCTGGTCTTTTTAACAAATATTTATTGGAAACCTACTAAGACCCAGGCATTATTCGAAGTACTGAAGATACTGCAAAAAACAAGAATCCTGCTCTTCTACCTGCCCTTTTATAAAAACATGAGTTGAACTAAAGACTGCAAAAAAGTTAACATCTGCTTAATTTCAGTGGTAGATAATGTCTGCTATATGATTTACTGTACTTTTTAATGTGTCTGAAATGTTTCTTAGTCTTAAAAAAAATCTCAGTAGAGACTACTGGAATAAAGGAAATGGGAAAAGGAACAAGGGAGGAAAAGAGATGAAGGGGAAACGGGGGGGGGGGGGGGGGAATAAAGGGTGTGAGGAGAAGAAGGGAGGAGAAAGGAGTGAGAAGGAGGGAAATAAAGAGAGAGAAAAACCCAAGGAAGAATAAATAACTTCCTAACTATACCTCCTACAAAGCTGACCAGACATTTTAAATATATGATACTCACCAACAAATTTTCTCTAGGCATCTGATATTTACCATGGCCTAGCCAAACAGCATTTCTTAAATCAAGTATTTGTTAACTAAAACTTTCTCACAAATCATTTTCAGTATTGAAGGCCAGAAACATTATTTTTGTTTAATTGTGCTTAGTTATTAACCTGAAACTGCACTACGAAACTGGACTACAAACATATTACACTAGTTCAATTTCTATACTCCTACCATCAGGTTCATTTAAGAATAATTACCAAATTAATTTACATTCTAAGGTTTCTACATCACTTTTATTGAAACAGCTTTGAAGGTCAGTATTGGCCATTGATAATCTACTCTGAATTTCAGAAGTACATATGCATTTCAAAGGTTTACTATTTCATAATGGGAAATAAAAATTGAGCCAGTATCTCCATAAAATAAGACTTCCTGCTAAAGCAAATATTACTATACAAAATAATAATTTGAAAAATAAACAATGCATTATTTTATTCATTTTTACTTGCTACTTGAGCTTTCATGAATAGATAAGTACTTAATAAGTGCTTTTTATGAGTATTACAAAGGTGTGAAAAAGTAAAATAAACCATCTATTTAACATAGTCAAAGAAGTATCAACATATAATAATCACACCTACTTACTATTACACCTTTTAAAATATAATTCTATGCCATAGCTCATTGAAATGTTCACTTTTATGCATGTCAAGTTACTAAAGAACTAACTTCAAGGAATTAAAGATCTAATGGTATGTTATTGAATGTTTAATGTGTACCAAGCGCCTTGACTAAATAAGCACTTTCATACAGGGTACTGCTAAATCATTTAAAATCTCATAACCACCCAGCAATTACCATCTCCATTTCATAGTTGAAGAAACAAATTCAGTTAGTAAATGGAGGGTTCGAATTTGAACTCAAATCTGACTCCAAAAACATAGCTTCTTCCATCCACCAAGTTACACAGATTAAAATTTATAGTCTCTTCTATCATTCATTAACAAAGTATCAATAGTACTAGCAGTCTCAATTACACAACAATGTAAATTATCTGCAGTATACTGTTTAATCCCAAACTCAGATATATAATCCTTGATGATTACAAGCTAATAAATGTACCAAATATTTCATGTTTGGCACCTGACAAGCAATGAGGTCCTCATGTATTTAAAATAGGCAGGCTGCCATGAATGAACATGCCATTCCAAAACCTACTCAGAATTTAAAATGCACTTTCCTCGTATAGGAAAGCAATGCTAAAAATGTTCATTCTAGAGGCGCTTGGGTGGTTCAGCCAGTTAAGTATCTGACTCTTGGTTTCAGCTCAGGTTATGATCTTGCAGTTGTAAGCATGGAGTCTACTTCAGATTCTCTCTCCTCTCCACCCCCACACCTCACTCTTTCTAAAATAAATAATATCTATTAAAAAAAAAAATAGGGGCACGTAGGTGGCTCAGTTGGTTAAGTGTCTGCCTTGGGCTCAGGTCATTATCTCAGGGTTCTGGGATCGAGCCCCTCATTGAGCTCCCTGCGCAGTGGGGAGTCTGCTTCTTCTCCCGCTGCCCTCCTCCTGGCTCATGCTCACTCGTTCTCTCAAATAAATAAATAATCTTTAAAAAATAAATTAAGTTAAAAAGTGGTCATTCTGTTCCCAGGCCAGCCAATATTTAAATAGTAAATTAAGAACAATATGTAGCTACCGTTCATAAATACAGGAAAATATACATGCATAAATTTAAGTTTATGTGGGTAGGAGAGTGAATGTATTAATATTCTGAGTTCTAAATTGTGATCTCAGGAATTCAATTGCCTCCGTGTTTGACAGTGAGACCAGAGATATCCGTGACACTCATATACCATACGCCATGATAGCATGACAGCTTTGCAGGGAGGCGGGGATTCACCAACAGAATAGAAGTTAAAGAAAAAATTAATTAATAGTGCCTGCTGGAAAATCTGAAGAATCATGTGAGACAGATTTCCTTTACATAGAGATCAGTCACTCCCCAGGCAACTTCTATTCTATAGAGCACTTAAATTTAAAATATTTGTAAGTCAAAGACAAACTGTATTATAAGTTAATTTGGAGTACTGTAGCAAACACATTTTTATTTTCCTTTTTGTCTATTTCTACTTGAAGAGCACAAAAACTATAAATATAATGCTTAATGGCCAATTTGGCAAAAATTATGTTTTAAATTATTAATACCTGCAACTATTATCTCTATATTCATTTACAAAAGGAAATCTATACTGCCAAGTTAGCTAATTTTTGCTACGCAGACTATTGTAGGACTGCTTTGATCCACCAATTAGTATATATACGCCTTGCAGTTGGTTTTACCTTGATATTAAGTAAAGTATAATTGGATAATTAGTTGAAAATACATAAACCCAAAAAAACAGTAACAGCTGAAATTCCAGCTTTATCACATTCTTATTGTGTGATCTTGGCCAAAATATCTAATACTCCTATACTTCAGTTTCCTCATGTGTAAAATAGGAAAAATAATACTTAGCTATGAATATGAGCAAAATATAGCTTAAATGTTCAGCAAAGTGACAACTAACCAGTATTATTTCAATGAACAAATTCTTGCCTATCCAAAAAAGTGACCACCCAAATTCTTTGTAAAGAATTATTATAGTACTAATTCTTTTAACATTAAAGATTTTCTGATATCAGTGACTTTAAACAAATTCTTCAAAGTTTAAAAAAAATCTAATAGAGAAAACAAACAGTAATCACATAAGCTTATTTATTTAAACTTATTTACAAAAGTTTTATAAAACAGATATATATTCAGTGTGTATGTCTTCTCGTTTACTATTTAAATTAACATACAATAAAATTGACTTTTTCAGGGGAATACAGTTCTAGGAATGTTAACACATATAAACCACCACCACTCAGATACATAACAGTTCTATTACACAAAAAAACTTCATACTCTTTCTCTATAGTCATGTTATTATGTAGTCATAAGTAACATAACCCACTAATCAGCACTATTTTCCATCACTATAGTTTTGCATTTTTAACAATGTCATATAAATGGAATCATGAGACAAGTTGCTTTCACTAAGTGTAATGCCTTTATGTTTCATCCAAGTCAGTTCCTTTTATTACTGAGTGCTGTTCCATTATATGGTGTATCCATTCACACACTGACATCTGGGTCATTTCCACTTTCTGACAATTATGAATAGAGCTGCTTTAAACACTCATATACCAGTCTTTCAGAGAACATAGTTTCATTTCTCTTGGGAAAATACCTAGGGACAGGATTTCTGCGTCATGCGCTAATAAGTTTATGTTTAACTTTACAAGAAACTGACAAACTTATCTAAAGAGGCCGGACAATTTTGCATTGCTATTCAGCAGTGTGTAATAGTTCCAGGTGCTCCACATCCCTGCTGGTTTAGTACTGGCAGAATGTTTTTGTTTGGTTTTGTTTTGCTATTCTAATAGGTATGTAATGGTTATCTCTTTGTGGATTTAATCTGCATTTCCCTAATATCAGTGTTAATACTGGATTGGGCACTTGAACTGGAGGGTCAAATGAAGGGCCCAACCCAGTACTAACAACACCTATATACTCAGGTTTTTGTTGTTTTTTTTGTTGTTGTTGTATTACATTTAATTCCACTTATTAAAGGACTGTTTCAGCATTCAGCCTGTTCATGGAATGAAATAGTTCTAACAACTAAACTAAGCTTGATGTCTTTTCAAAATCATTTACAATACTGAGGATTTAAAATTGGCCTCACGAGCAGTATCAGAAAAGTTTATGCAATGCACTGGGTAGGAAATGTAGTTGAAAAGATTCAACTTGTATTAAACTGAATTTTTGTAGCTTTTTAATAAAAATTGAGAAAAATTAATACTTTCTTTTCCAACTTTCTTATCTTTCTGGAAACTCCTAAAAAATAACCTAAGTGTAACAATGTTCCTCAACATTTATTGCTTATTTTGTGCTAGGCACCACGCTAGATCTTAAATATGCAAATACTAACAAGTCAAAGGACCCTGTCCTCAACCAATTTATATTACCCATAATTTTTAAAAATTAATTTTTTCTTAAAATAGGCTTTCTCTTTTAGGAGTTTTACATTTAAGAAAAATTCAAAAATAGTACAGAGTTCCCATATACCACCTTTCCAATTTCCCCTACCATTAACATCTTACATTAGTATTGTATATTTGTTAAAATTTAAAAAACCAATACTGAACTTCCTTCAAAGTATCAAAGAACATAATTTTTATCACCCTTGAAATTTTAAATTATATTTTATATTTATATTTATATTTATATTTAGGAGTATGGCTTTAAAGAGACTTCTGTCCCTTTATTTGACCCTCCAATTCAAGTACCCAACCCAGTCTGACTTGAAGTTACGTCTCAATTGCAAACAATCAAAAGTTACTAGAAAAGAAATTTTAAATTAGCCTGGATGAGGTACAATGTCCATTTTTGAAAGAAAAGACTAGACTGTATCCTTCCATCTCTATTTCTGGTTCTCTCTAGGTATTAGTAGATTCTCCTAAACCCAGTTTTTCCACATCTTTAGTCTCAAGACTAGAAAGGATGATCTGTTTCCCTGCTAGGTATAGTTCCAAAAAGCCTGGAAGAGAGCTAGTATTTGTTCATCTCACACAACCATTCTTGCACCCATAACTGGGATGTGGAAGCTTCCCTATATTATTATACTTCCCTGTGACAAAAGTATGGGTAGTATGAATGCTCCAAAAGAGGCAGGTAACAAGAGGGTTAATAGTGACCCAGACAAATCACTGGAGGAGTTGCTGGTAGCCAATTAACCAAACCTTCTACCACCACTGTGGAGTGGGGGTGCTTCGGCTGGGAAGCAACTTAGTAACTATACATTATTTTTTAGAAATTGTATCTTTTCAGGAAGACTGGGTGGCTCAGTCAGTTAAGCCTCTGACTTGGCTCAGGTCAAGATCCCAGGGTCCTGGGATGGAGCCACAGTCAGAGTCCCTGCTTAGTGGGAAGTCTACTTGTCCCTCTGCCCCTTCCCTGGCTTCCACATGCATCCACTTTCTTTCAAGTAAGTAAAATTTTCTTTAAAAAGAAATTATTTCTTTTTTATTAGGAAATAAAGTATCTGTAACTGCACTTAAACATTCTTTTATATTCTTGTCTAAAAAGTTTCTTCAAAGTTATTAAAATTTCAGAAACTATGTAACTAGCACTTACAGTAGCTTCTAATTACAATGATGTGCCTGTGAACAAATGTAGAAGATATTGACAGCAGAGATATCAGGGATTTAGAAGTGGAAAAGTGGGGCACATGGCTGGCTCAGTTGGTGCAATATACGACTTTTGATCTTAGGGTTGTGAATTCGAGCCCCACATTACATTTAGAGATTACTTTAAAAATTAAATCTTTGGGGGCACCTGGGTGGCTCAGTTGGTTGACCGACTGCCTTTGGCTCAGGTCATGAAGGACTTCCAGGATCAAGTCCCGCATCGGGCTCCCAGCTCCTTGGGGAGTCTGCTTCTCCCTCTGACCTTCTCTCTCATGCTCTCTTCTCACTCATTCTCTCTCAAAGAAATAAATAAAATCTTTTTTTAAAAAAAAATTAAATCTTTTTAAAAAATTGTTTTAAAATAAATAAAAAGTAAAAGAAATGGAAAAGTGAATGGTCCCAAGAGTTGAACCACAGAGCAAGAGAAGTGAAGCTGCCTTAGAATGTGTATGTGGGGGGGAATGTGTATGTGAATTCAACTATACATAACAGAAAAACCCATATTAACTGTGGCTTAAACAAAATAGAAGTTTGCTTTTCTCTGACATAAAACAAATCTGAAAACAGGCAACTCAGGACTGTTCTACCATGTTATCAACATACAGTATCCTTTCCACTCTCCAACCCACTATTTTTGGAATATAGCCCCTACCCTCATGGTCTAAGTTGACAGCTAGAGAAAAACATTAAAGGATACAATTCTCCCTTTAAATATAATTTTGGAAGTATCACTCACTTCTACTTACATATCATTTGCCAGAACTTCTTTACAAGGTTATACCTAACTACAGAGAACCTCGGAAATTTAGTCTTTCAGCAAGTGCAGACAGTGCCCACTAAATATCTAGGTTTCGTTAATGGAGGAAAACAGAATATGAAACAGTAAGTCAAAGGCAACAAAGTTAGATGAAGATTGGAGATGTGAATGCAAACTTTCCTTTCTCTAATTTCAAGCTACAAAATGGCAAAAATACTGGAGAGAGAAGAAATGGAAAAAGAGAAGGACCTTTAGACTCTTAACTATAGAGAACAAACATGATTATCAGAGGGGAGGAGGATGAGGGAAATGGGTGAAACAGGTGATAGGGATTAAGGACTGCACTTGTGGAGATGAGCCCTGGGTATTGTATGGAAGTGTTGAGTCACTAAATTCTACACCTGAAACTAATATTAACACTATGTTAACTAACTGGAGTTAGAATATTTCTTACTCTGCTCCATATGATTACCTTTTAAAAAGTCCATTTGAGAAATAAAAGTGTGAATCAAACTAATTTGGCTCAAAGCTGCAAGACCGCTTCACTACACAAAGGCTTAAAACCGATGTATCAAAGAAGCAGAAAACACCAAGGTAGAGAGAGATAGTTTAAAACCCAACAAAGAGGGCACCTAGGTGGCTCAGTGGGTTAAAGCCTCTGCCTTCAGCTCAGATCATGATCTCAGGGTCCTGGGATCGAGCCCCACATCAGGCTCTCTGCTCAGCAGGGAGCCTGCTTCCCCCTAGCTCTGCCTGCCTCTCTGCCTATTTGTGATCTCTTTCTCTCTCTGCGAAATAAATACATAAAATCTTTTTTTTTTTAATTAAAAATAAATAAAAAAAAAAAACAAGCAAAGAAACAAAATCATACTATCACTCTTCTTCAGTTAAATTACTTCCAGGTCTAGAAACTCAGCCTAAACTCCTCTTCTCCATATCCCCACTCCATTACTGGTAAACTTCTTCCTTATACTCATAAAGCATATCTGATCTTGCTGGTTCTCCTGCCTTGCTATTTTAAGGATTTTCCTATAGTCACCTGGAATCACAAGAATAATCCTGACCAGGAGAGGTGGGTGAGGGGATGGTTAAATGGGTGATGGGGATTAAGGAGGGGACTTGTGGTGATGAGCACCAGCTGTTGTATGCAAGTATGGAATCACGAAACTGTACACCTGAAACTCCTATTACATTAAATTAACCGGAATTTGAATAATTTTTTAAAAGACTGACCATGAAGAAATTATGAAGTTTAAGAGAATCTTACAGGGGCACCTGGGTGGCTCAGTGGGTTAAGCCGCTGCCTTCGGCTCAGGTCATGATCTCAGCGTCCTGGGATTGAGCCCCGCATCGGGCTCTCTGCTCCACAGGGAGCCTGCTTCCCTTTCTCTCTCTCTCTGCCTGCCTCTCTGCCTACTTGTGATCTCTGTCAAATAAATAAATAAAATCTTAAAAAAAAAAAAAAAAGAGAATCTTACAAAATAATTCTCTCGAACCTCAAATATTCTCACTTTACTGGACAGAACTAATGATGTCTTAAGTAGTATTCATTCATAACACCTTGTCTCAAACAAGGAAATTGCATTTCTAAAACCCTAAACATTAAATGATACTATCAATTTCAGAGTCTTTCTTTACCACAGGCATGATACAGATGTAGCTGTGGTGGGTGATGGCGGTAGGACCAAATTAAGATCTTCAGAAGCCCCAAGTACAGAAAATATAATAGTATAATCATCTACTCCACCTTATTAGATGCTACACAACTAATAGAACAAAATTATTTCTTTCCAGATATCTTCTTCAAAAAATTTTTTTATTAAGTACTTTCAATCTTTTTTCAAATTATTTTCCTCTGCTTTGCTGGTACCCTAAAGCCTTTGCTGGGAATGGCTTTTGGGTGATCAGCACTAAGTAGCAAGAAGAAATAGAAAAGCAGTTGCAACGTAAAGAGGTCCACTCTGTGTCAGGTATTTTATATACATTATTGATAATTCTTACCACATCCACAAAAGGGAGATACTATCAACCCTGTTTTGCTGATAAAGAAATTGCTCAAAAAAGCTAGATAAGATGCCCAAGGTCATTCATGCAGTAAATGGTGGAGCTGAGTATCTGAAATAGGCCTTTCTATCTCCCAAGACTGATCCATCAGACATACTGTCTTTGAGACATTTCTTTAGAACCTGCTCCTGAACAAAACTTCATTCCAGAGAAACACTAGAAAGTGATTTTTAAATGCATCATTTGATAGTACTCAAATTTTCCATGGAACTTAATCACTGATAATTCTAGATAATGGCTGTAAATATATAGCCAACACTGCTGCACTGCACAACTCCAGAGAGCCTTTTTTAAAAAAATATGGTGTCCTCTGGATTGTGCAATACACCAGCTATAACCCAAATGCTTATCAAAACCCTCATTAAAGCCATTTATTGTTCTGTTTTCAAAAAACACTTCAATCATTTTTTTTTTTAAGATTCTATTTATTTATCTGCCAGAAAGAGAGAACACACACGCAGGGGTAGGGGCAGGTAGAGGGAGAAGCAGGCTCCCCGCAGAGCAAAGAGCCTGATGTAGGACTCAATCCAGGACCCTGGGATCACAACCAGAGCCGGACACAGACACTTAACTAACTGAGCCACCCCAGCATCCCTGCAATCATTTTTTAAAAAGCAGAAAAGTATTCTCAGAATGTTTAAAAAAAAAGGTATTTTAAAGCACATGAAAATATACCCAGCATTATCAGCCATCTGGAAAGTAGAATTCAAAACCACAATTATATATACACCTACTAAAACAACTAAAATGAAAACAAAAACAAACAAAAAAAAAAAAACAGAAAACCCTGACAATACCAAGTGCTGACAAGGATGAACAGCAATTGGAATTCTCATATACTGTTGGTGGGAATCCAAAATGGTATAGCCACTTTGGAAAAGTTTGGCAGTTACCTACAAAATCAAACATACACATGACTGCTAGGTATTTACCCAAGTGAAATGAACATTTACGTTCATTCGTTTTTTAAATATTCTTAGGGTGCCTGGGTGGCTCAAGTGAGTTAAAGCCTCTGCCTTCGGCTCAGGTCATGGTCCCAGGGTCCTGAAATCCAGTCCCACATTGGGCTCTCTGCTCACAGGGAGCCTGCTTTCCTCCTCTCTCTCTGTCTGCCTCTCTGCCTACTTGTGATCTCTCTCTGTCAAATAAATAAATAAATATTTTTTTAAAAAAAAACCTCTCAAATGTTTGGAGTTTTACTTGTAGCTGCCAAAAACTAAAAATAACCCAAACATCTCTCAACAGATGAATAAATACATAAACTGGTCCATCCATACTATGGATTACTACTTAGCAATGAAAAGGGATAAACTATTAACACGCACATCAACATGAATGAATTTCAAGACATTTTCTAAGTGAAAGAGGCTGACCCAGAAATCTACACAACTATGATTCATTTACATAACAACCTGGTAAAAGCAAAACAAAAGCCATGGAGAACAGGTTTACCAGAGGCTGGAGATGAGGGGGAGAGGCTAATTACAAAGAGGCCACAGGGGCTCTTTGTCTTGATAATTAATAGTGCTTTATACACAGTCTATATACATTTGACAAAATACAGAACAGTATATCAAAAGTATATATTTTACTGCATGTAAATTTAAAAATTTAAAAGAAAATTTAATTCATAAAATATAAAGGAAATATGCCAAATTAAAAAAAAAGAATGGAAGAATAAGAAAAGGTTTTAAAAAAATTACTAGATCTAGAAATGGTTATCCTCTGGAGATAATAAAGCTGCCTCCAGTAAACCACAGAGATAAAATACAAAATGCTTAAGACAAGGCTTACCACATTCTCAACTGACACTATTTCCCTTCCCTTTACTCACTTCTCTCACCTATGTACACATTTCTCTCTCCCTATGGCTACAACTTCTATTTTCCTCCTCCAGTGCAGTGACTATAGATTGCTTTTGCCTACTTCACATTCCTCCCCCCAATTCTCCAGTTAATAGTATTTCCAACCTTCGGGTAACTGACCTTCCTCCATTTTATGTGGTTCTGATGACAATCTAATGACAATTCCCCACAGTGATCAGCCCAAGGATGGGTCTCATGAGAGGCCTTCCTTCAGAAAGTTCTCAGTTCTTTGCTGTAAGCTCTCTACAATCTGAGGCTGTGCCTCTCTGTCATGAAAGACTTCTAACATACTCAGACAATAAGACTAACATACAGAAAGAAGTACAGTCAGGAAATGGAGAGTATTCTGAAGACATCATTTAAATCCCTGGATCTGTTTGTTCCTGGACTGCTTCACCTCTGCTCTTCCCATTTACAAAGATAAGTCATCTTTTTAATCCAATTTAGAACTGTTGGTTTTAATACATCCCATTGTAAAAGCACAAAACATTTCATATCTCTAAGGGAGCAAAAAGAGTAAATGATCTCTTCACTTGCTGTGGCCTTTAGTTAACTTATTCCCAGTATTAGTAGCCATTAATATATAGATATTACCTATCCCTGCTGTAGGGCAAACATACATGTATAAAGAGACAGATATAAAAGATACAGCTATATATAGGTAGGCTGAAAACAGCTGTCCACTAGATTTAAATTCCAAGTGCCAGGGACCTTAAAAACAGCTTTAAACATAAATTTTAAGATTTTTTAAGTCTTCAGTGCTTGTGGTGCTCACTTCTCACCACCTGACATTTCAGCATTCTGCTCCTTCAAACCTAGGTCATAAACATACGTTACTACTTTGTATTGCTCTGGTTTTACCATGTTTGTTCACTCATCTCCATCAATATATGAAGAAAGGCAATTGCACACCCCAATATAAAAAACACACATATGCAATAAGGATTAAAGCAAAAGCCATATGAACTGACAACATATACTAAACTTCCAATAAGTCTTTCTTCGGTTTGTCTGCCTGGAATGCCCCTACTTATTCTTTGATGCTGAGCTTAAATATCACCTCCTTTCAATATAGTATTCTCCACTTATCACACCCTAATAGCACTGCTGCCTCTGACTCCTCCCTGCCATAGCAACTACCAAATTACAATTATTTATATATTAGTGGTAATGAGAACCTTCTGTAGTAAAATGTCTGTAGTAGTAAATGAAACGGAAGGGGTGCCTCGGTGGCTCAGTCAGTTAAGCGTCTGCCTTTGGTTCAGATCCCTGCCTTTGATCCCAAGGTCCTGGGACAGTGCCAGCATCGAGCTCCCTGCCCAGAGGAGAGCCTGCTTCTCCCTCTCCCTCTGCTGCTCCCCCTGCTTGTGCTCTCTCTCTCTCTCTGTGTCAAATAAATAAATAAAATCTTTGGAAGGAAGGGAGGTAGGGAGGGAGGGGGGAGGAGGAAAAAGAGCTGATGAAATAGAGAAATACTAGTAACAGAATTTTCAGTTTAACAGCTGAATAGATCTGAAGGGGAATTCAAAGATGACTCAGAGTTCAAGTTTGGGTAATGGGAGGAATAAGCCAATAGTACAGAAAGAAAAGTTAGAAAGAATACCTTTCAGGGGAAAGAAAATTCAAATCTGAGCCTGTAGAACTTAAGGGCATGACAAACAGGTAGAGCTCTCCAGCTAAAATCTGAAGCTTGGGCACTTAGAGTACAGGAGTTAACTGGAAGGTACTCACTGAAGCCAAAGGACCAGGTAACATTCTAAGAAAAGAAACTAGATTAAGAAAAATGTATAAAGCAGGGGCGCCTGGGTGGCTCAGTGGGTTAAGCCGCTGCCTTCGGCTCCGGGTCCTGATCTCAGGGTTCTGGGATCTTGTCCCGCATCGGGCTCTCTGCTCAGCAGGGGGCCTGCTTCCCTTCCTCTCTCTCTGCCTGTCTCTCTGACTACTTGTGATCTCTCTCTGTCAAATAAATAAATAAAATCTTTAAAAAAAAAATGTATAAGGCAAATATTTAAGAAAAAGTTGACCTTGTGAACGAAGAGTGGCTAGAATACACAGGAGAGCTTATAAGCTCCCTTATAAGGGAAGAGGTAAAGGGGTTCACAGTTTCAAATCTGGAGAATTTAAAAGCAAGAATTCAAACTGAAAAAAAGGGGTCCTGGGGTGGCTCAGTCATTAAGCGTCTGCCTTTAGCTACAGTCATAATCCCAAAGTCCTGGGATCAAGCCCTGCATCAGGCTCCCTGCTTGGCAGGAAGCCTGCCTCTCCCTCTCCCCCTGCTTGTGTTCCTTCTCTCTCTATGTCTCTCTATGTCAAATAAATGAATAAAATCTTAAAAAAAAAAAAAAGATAAAACTGAAAAAAAGTCTCTATTTAACAAGGTTACTGGTAACAACAGAGAGAACAGCTTTAGTGAAAAAGAAGATAGCAAAATTTAAATACATATGTTGCTTTTTCCTTTGAGCTACCGCAAAATACAAAAAATAAATAAATAAATAAAAAGGAGGGGAAAGAAGAAAAAAAGTAAGAAAAAGTGTTTTGGGGAGGGTTTTTTTTTTAGGCCACTGAAGATGTCAGAGAGACTCAAATAAAATTATTAAAGGAGTTAACTAACAAACCCATACGTTCTAAAAGTATATAAAAGGGATAAAAGTAGCCATGAAATAGTCAGGTAAGCCTAAAAGGACAGATCACTAACAGGAAATCGTAGAGAGGAAGGAAAATTAAACAATTTTGAGATAAAGGAAAGCAAAGCTGAAGACATTTCTATTTGATGGCCTTAATCTTCTTACTCTTTTTAAAAAAAGGTAATTGAAAACAACTACAGAGTCTGGGAACAGTACACAGGAATCAGGGGCTAGGGAGTAGAAAAGGTCAGAAATAGCCTTTGCAGGAAATCAATTGCAAAAGAACTGCCAACCATTGTAAGTGAATATTTTAGAGCACACTTTATAATTAATTATTCATCTCATTTTCACTTATCTAGTAGAAGAGCACAAATTCTTTAGCCTATTGGATTTGACTGTTACAGTTTTGTAAAGACAGCCTTCTACATCTGATCTGAGGTAATGATGTTCCTTCTGTAAGTCTTCTTTTCCATTGTATATTACTGCATTTTTTCTTCGCTATGTTATAAAATTTTAAAATTAATCATTTTTACTGCTTTAATGTGTCTTGCTCTGATGCTTTGCTTAAATATCCAAGTAGTATCTGAGAGAGATACTCTCTCAGAGAGAGAGGGGAGGAAAAGAGAGAGAAGGGGAAGCAGGCTCCCTGCTGAGCAGAGAGCCCGATGTGGGGCTCGATCCCAGAACCCTGGGATCATAACCCGAGCTGAAGACAGAGGCTTTAACCCACTAAGCCACCCAGGTGTCCCCACAATGTCTATTTTCTTCAAGTCAAGTATGTGAGAACTATATAGAGAATAGTAATTCTAAACAAAAATGGCTAAATCTTTTGAGGGGTGCCTGATTGGCTCAGTCGGTTAACCATCTGCCTTCGGTTCGGGTCATGATCTCAGAGCCCTGGGAAAGAGCCCCACATGAGGCTCCCCGCTCAGTAGGGAGTCTGCTTCACCCTCTCCCTCTGCATCTACCTCTCCTTGTGCTTGCTTGCTCTGTCTCTTGAATAAATAAATAAATAAGATCTTTAATAAAATAAAAAAGGGCTATTATCTTTTGACAGCTGCTCACTTATTATCCTGTTCAAAAATAAAAATTCCCTGGGAGAATACGATCTTTAATATTTTAAAGCTTCAAAAGTTATAGAAAGAAGTATTTTCTCCCTTTACACTGAAATTTTTTTCCAATTACATAATTCATATTTAGATACTTTATATGTATTACAAATTCTATGAGACATTTAAAAATAAATATGGCATTGCATATATTTAAAAGATTAGGGTTGCCATAAAATAGTCACCTTAGAAAGTTCTCACACTTATTCCTAGAATGCTGCCATTGCATAAAAAGCTATGAGAGTCAACCTTTAGAACTCCTTTGAAGTCTTAACATAATAATATTATTGTCAAAGTGACAAATCTTCATTGATTAAATACATAGGTTTCATATTTGGGGAAACTTCTGGTTATCATAAGGTGGTTTACCTAAATTAGAAATACTACTTGTGAACAAAAAATATGACTACAAAGCATGAAACAAATATTCCTATGCTGCTATAATGACTCCATCATTAAAATATATTTATGACAATATTCCCCTCCCTCCACAGCGTCTGATCTGTGGCTTACCACCCATACATTGTAGAATGTTGGGTAAAAATAAAAGCCATACTTCCTACTATTACAGGTAATATAAGAAGCTCTGATGATTTATAAGAGTCAAATTATTGGGGGGGGGGCGCCTGGGTGGCTCAGGGGGTTAAGCTTCTGCCTTCGGCTCAGGCTATGATCCCAGGCTCCTGGGATCAAGCCCCTGCAATCAGGCTCTATGCTCAGCCAGGAGTCTGCTTCTCCCTCTCCCTCTGCCTGCTGCTCTGCCTGCTTGTGCTCTGTCAAATAAATAAATAAAATCTTAAAAAAAAAAAGTCAAATTACTAAATATTTGAAAGCAGTTAAATTTAGCTAGTTGTTATTCAATGCCCTTTTTTTATACTATGCTGATAATGCACATGAACCCTCTGGCATATCTGACAGCAGCCTACTCAGCTGTCTACTCCTGTTACAAACACATACATTTAGGGGCGCCTGGGTGGCTCAGTGGGTTAGGCCTCTGCCTTCAGCTCAAGTCATGATCCCAGGGTCCTGGGATTGAGCCCCATTTAAAAACAAAACAACAACAACAAAAAACATTAATTTATATACAAACAAATATAGCACTATTTTTTAACTCCTTACATATGGATTTTTTCCCTTAGTTTGTCACCTGAATGTTACCTATCAGTTTTGCCTCGACATGAGCCCTACAACAGTCTTCCCAACGGTAGCTATATATTTTCTTTGGTTCTTCTTTGAAAAACAGTCTAATCTCACCCGGTTGCCTTGAACCCAACTTGGTTTAAACTTAGCTAAAATCTCTCCATGCTGTATTCCACTCCCAAAACAAAACAAAACAAAAAAACCTAAAAAGCAGTCTTTTTCTTACATTCATAAGAAGCTTCAATCATTCTTAAAGCCCCACCTCTGAGAATTATTCAACTTTGCCTTTATTCTCTTCAAAAATCATTTACTCAGCTTTATGACTGTCCCTATTCTCCATTACACACATGAACTAAGAAATGTTCAAGAAAAAGTTTAATCAGCCATATTGTTTCTTCAAGATAGTCCCAAAATTGCCTGTGGCTGACTCAAGTATTAGACTATAAGCCTCATTTTCTGCACACTTCTGGCACGGCTGGTTAAGTACCTGACTCTTGGTTTCAGCTCAGGTAGTGATCTCAGGGTCATGAAATGAAACCCCAAGTCAGGTGTCAAGTCTGCTTAAGAGTGTCTCCCTCAAAAAAAAAAAAGTCTCTCCCTCTCCCTCCACCCCTTCCTGCCATAAGCTCACACACTTCCCTATCTTTCTCAAATAAATAAACTTTAAAAAAGAAAAAGAAAAACTTAGACCATAAACCTCATTTTTGATTAAAAAAATAATAATGAAGTGACTATATTTAGGGGGAAGAGTTAAGATACAAAAGGTCAATGAATGTCTACCCAGCTGCAAAAACTGGAATAGAAGAAAATCAAAATAATTCATTGCATGGGAAACACGCAAATGCCCAGGGGGAATAAGTGGCTTACCCAAGTATACACATTTGGTAGCAAAGCTAACACTAGTATCCAATCTCCTGATTCCAGGTTTGGAGCTTTTCTACTTTAACCATTCGTTCAAATGACTAAACGGGATTATACAAAATGAAAGGAGCCAGACACAAAAGAATACATATTGTATAATTCTATTAATGTCAAATTTCTAGAAATGGCAAAACTACAGAAACAAAAGCAGATCAGTGGTTGCCTGGGGCTGGGAGTGGGAGTAAGGATGAGGAAGGAGGGCAAGACAGAACTTTCTGGAGAATGAAAGTATTCTAAAATTAAATTGTGATAATGGTTGCACAATAATATATAACTTCATTAAATTTAAGCTGTGGGGCACCTGAGTGGTACAGGAGGTTAAGAGTCTGACTCTTTTGGCTCAGCTCTTGATCTAAGGGTCTCAAGAGGGAGCCTGAGTTGTGCTCCACAGGGAGTATGCTTAAGACTCTCTTTCCCCCTCCCTGTTTCGACCCACCTAGTATGCTCTATCTCTAAAATAAATTTAAAAATCTTTTAAAAAATAAATAAAACTTAAAGCTGGAAACTTTATGAGATATAATTTATACTTCAATAAAGCTATTCAAAAAATGACTAAGAGGGACGCCTGGGTGGCTCAGTTGGTTGGACAACTGCCTTCGGCTTAGGTCATGATCTCGGAGTCCCGGGATCGAGTCCCGCATCGGGCTCCCAGCTCCACGGGGAGTCTGCTTCTCTCTCTGCCCTTCTCCTCACTCATGCTCTCTCTCCCTGTCTCTCTCTCAAATAAATAAATAAAATCTTAAAAAAAAAAAAAAAAATGACTAAGAAGGAACTCGGATTTTGGCTTTAAGTCCACAGAGCTCTGAGGAAATTATATGTCAAAAAGTATTTCTAGCAGTGCCTTGGATGGCTCAGTCCCTCAAGCGTCTGCCTTCAGCTCAAGTCATGATCTCAGGGTCCTGGGATCAAGCCCTGCTTGGGTCTCCCTGCTCAGCAGGGAGTCTGCTTCTCCCTCTTCTTTTGCAGCTCCCCACACCCCCTGCTCTCTCTCTCAAAGAAATTTTTTTTAATCTTAAAAAAAATAAAAGTATCACTGAAACACACACAAAAAAAGCTTTTTCCCCCAAACTTCAGATCCCTTTCCCTTGAAAATTTCCAAAAGTTAGGTACTTTATTTTCCAACCTTACGTTTTCCGTGGATACAGAAAGTAACAGGAAGTGCACAAATACACACATAGGAAATGTGCATAATTCCTCTGAAAACACTTTCATTATTGATCATTATTTCCTTTTAGATAGGATCTACACCGCTCTAAGTAAACCTCCGCAGGCAGTTTAGAATAGAAGATGCACAGACGACTGGGTGATTCAGTCAGTTATGTATCTGCCTTTGGCTCAGGTCATGATCCCAGGGTTCTGGGATCAAGTCCCACATTGGGCTCCTTGCTCTCTCTCATAACAATTAATGCTTTACATCTATGAGAAATACCACTGTTGGAACCTCAAAAATGAACAGCGTTTTAATTAATTTAGGCCTAGATATCTGTAATTATGTCAGAGGAAGCAGTCAGGATTACATAGTAAACCTACATTTCCCATGCTGCTGAGGATTAGTTTACCCAAGCTAACGAAAGACCTTTTGCCCTCAAGAATTTCAATAACCGGGGTGCCTGGGTGGCTCAGTGGGTTAAGCCTCTGCCTTCGGCTCAGGTCATGATCTCGGGGTCCTGGGATCGAGCCCTGCGTCAGGCTCTCTGCTCAGCGGAGAGCCTGCTTCCCCCTCTCTCTCTATGCCTGCCTCTGTGTCTACGTGTGCTCTCTGTCTGTCAAATAAATAAATAAAAATCTTTAAAAAAAAAAAAGAATTTCAATTACCACCTTCCTAAAGCCCTAGAGTTTCAACAAACTTCCTAAAAGAGAAAGAAAAATCTGAAACTTATAAAAAGAAATCTAAATGTTTACCCTAGCTTAAGCTCCAAGTTTAAAGGAGTAGGTTTCTCAAAATTACAATCTTTTGACATTTGGTAACTGAATGAATTAAGTAGTTATTCAAAGGATTCAAGACATGAAAAATAGAACACAATCTCAGCTGAATACATCTCTCTTTCCATGTGTTAAAAAACTGAGTCAGGGGGCACCTAGGTGGCTCAGTGGGTTAAAGCCTCTGCCTTCGGTTCAGGTCATGATCCCAGGGTCCTAGGATAGAGCCCCCACATTGGGCTCTCTGCTCAGCAGGGAGCCTGCTTCCCACCCCCTCTCTGCCTGCCATTCTGCCTACTCATGATCTCTCAAATAAATAAGTAAAATATTAAATAAACTGAGTCAGTCAGATACCAAATGATGAGTGCCCTAATTATCAAACATACACTTTCTCCTTGTGAACTTTTCACAATAACTGGCTTAAACTTGCTAATCGTAGTCCCATGAACGGAGAACACTGTTGCTCATTTTAGTTTGTTAGCTCTCTCCAAGGGACACAGTATAGTTTGGGGTTGTTTTTTTGTTTTTTTTTTTTTTACATTTTTCTTACAGCAATGAGGCACACAAAGAAGGTGAAGTGATGTTCTAAAAACCAATCCCTTATAGACAGAAACTCCATAGATGAAGACAGAAATAACAAAGAAGACATAAGAATGCATTCCAGGAAACTGGAAGAGGGAGATTATGATATACTAAATATTAAACATAATAATGTGATTGATACAAACCCTTAACAATGAATGAACCAACAACCCAATATCCCTTTTTACATGGAGTAACAAAATCATTTTTTAATAAATAATAATAAACACTACCCCAGTCTCTTGCCTACTGCCTCAGAGGAAATGAAATCATTATAATAAATCTATTGTAACACAAAGGCTAATGTTTTACCAGGAAATGTTCTGTGAACTTTAAGAAAAAAAAATCCTAGAAGGATGTTGTCAACTCCTACATTTTCTACCATGACTGGGAGAGCTATGGATGACAAACAAGGAAAAGAAATGGAGGGACAAAGAAAAACTAAGAAGAACTCTCCCTCACCTCCAAACAAAGCAGGCTCACCAACCACTAAGATCCTGGGCCTCTCTCAGTCTCCTTCCCTTCACTATCCGCCCCAAACACAGCTAAAGTCTGAAACAATGGATATAATACAGAAGCTACAAATTATATTTCCCCCCCTTTACTACCAATCAAGATATTATGATCAATTACATTTTTTAAATTATGAAAATGATTTTTAAAACTAGCTCATAGAATGATGACTTAAGTCATTTAATAACATTGCTATGCTTTTATAGTTTGATGATTGGTAAATATTGTTTTTAACACATGCAAATTTATTCTGGCTCTAGATATTAATGGGATTTCATATCTCATTTAAGGGACATAATCCAGCCATAAAATTATTAAAAATTTGAAATTCAGTCATGGTTCATTAACAGTCAATTGAATAAAAAAATGTACATATAAACAAAACAGGTTCATTTTCATTTTAGTTATATGTTTGCAGTAAATTAAATAGAAGAATCTCCCATTTTTGCTACTTTCGTTCATTTATAATCAGAAAGTTATAGTATTTAAAGTTAGTATCATGTATTATTTCTCATAACTCAGATTCTAAAATAAATATTAGTTTCTCATTTACATCTATGATTAATATCAATATTTTAATACATACTTATAATGTGAACTTTATTTACATTAACCATCATCAAGACTGTGACAAGTAGAACTGTTAAATCCAATCAAAACATCAGTATGCTGTCATATTTTTTGAGTTTATCCTATTGTTAAAATAAATGTGAAAACCCAAGTTCTAAGATAAAACAAAAATAAGGAGCAGTTCAATAGTGATCTTTAAAGATTTATTCCAATGTTTCAAGTGAAGTTATACTACAGAACAAATACAAAAGAGAGTAACAGCAAAAGCAAGTTTGAACCACATCAAACTTGAAACATATGTCTTCTTCACATGTCATTTTTCTGACCAAAAACAAAAACAAACAAAAAGAATTATCACAAAAATATATTTTTAAAAATAGGTAAGTGAGCTATTTGGTTTTGGTGAATAAAGTCTTTTTAATAGAAAACTTAGGGGTGCCTGGGTGGCTCAGTCATTAAGCATCTGCCTTTGGCTCAGGTCATAATCCCAGGGTCCTGGGATCAAGCCCTGTATTGGGCTCCCTGCTCAGCCAGAAGCCTCCTTCTCCCTCTCCCACTTCCCCTCTCTCGCTGTCTCTCTCTGCCAAATAAATAAATAAAATCTTTAAAATAATAAATAAATAAAAAGAAAAAAGAAAACTTAAATGAAATTAACCATATAGCTCTGCTTTCTGTAACAAATATGAGTTAACTAATACTGAAATATATAGCATAATTCCATATGCCCTATATATTCTTTTTCCATTAAAAGTAAAATGTACAGGGGCACCTGGGTGGTTCAGTGGGTTAAGCCTCTGCCTTCAGCTCAGGACTTGATCTCAGGTTCCTGGGATGGAGCCCAGCATTGGGCTCTCTGCTCAGCGGGGAGCCTGCTTCCTCCTCTCTCTCTGCCTGACTCTCTGCCTACTTGTGATCTCTCTCTGTGTCAAATAAATAAATAAAATCTTAAAAAAAAAAAAAGTAAAATGTACAGTATCATATAAAGTTTATATAAAAGGGTCATATGTTTAGAATATTGTAGAGGCTGGTAATAAGGTCATTTATTTACTCAAGAAGAAAAACCAATGTCAGGCAAGTGATATCATTTATTTTATTGGTTTGATCCCTGATTATTCCAAAGTGAAAATTTTGGGATATGGAGGGAGGCTGAAGAAGAGTGGGCTGGAGAGCAGAAGGGAGAAAGAAAAAAGGATTCAGACATGAGACTAATTTCTTAAAAAATATATCTTATACATCCCTACATAATAGTCTTCAGTTGGGAATTTTAAAATGGTTTTGTTTGTTTGTTTTTTTAAGATTTTATTTATTTGACAGAGAGAGACACACCAAGAGAGAGAACACAAGCAGAGGGAGTGCAAGAGAAAGCAGCAGACTTCCCTCTGAGCAGGGAAGATGCGGGGCTTGATCCCAGGAACCTGGGACCATGACCTGAGCCGAAGCAGACACTTAACGACTGAGCCACCCAGGTGTCCCTTTAAAACAGTTTTTAAAAAATTGATTGTAAATATATTTTCAATGTTTGTCTCATTATAGCAAACTACAATTTAATAACAATTCCAACTGCCAAAAAGAAACCGTATGCCAAATAGTACAGAAATATAAGCCACATACTCATTAAGAAGGAAACCAAAGAAAATCTTGAATGGGTCCTCTAAACGCTACAACTACTACACTACTGCTGACTGGAGTACTAACAGAACTAGTACTAATGCAAGGTATAAAAGTACTATAATAGTAATACTTTAGTTTCAGCATTGTTTAGAATCTTAGCTGTGCTTTGTTTTGTCCTTTTATTTTAACTATGCTCCATGTCCAACAGGGAACTTGAACTCACAACCTTGAGATTAAGAGTTGCATGCTGTACCAACTGAGCCAACCAAGTGTCCCAGTTGTATTTTATTTTTTAGTTAAAAAAAAAACTATTTTTTAAACATTTACTCTTATGATTATAAAATGGAAACTTTTATAAATGTTCTATAATATGAAGTGGGTGTATTTACCATTAACTAAAACAAGAGACTTAATGCAATTTATAGTAAATCAAAAATAACCATTTAGGAAATTGAAAAATATATATAAAAATATTCTGGCATGTCTTATAAAACACTGTTTAATTTCTAGCATAAACACCTTAAAAAGGGTAAACACCTCACTAGTTTTATCTCACAGATATTGCCATTCTTTTCAAAGAATCGATTTTTTATTTTATCAGCACTAAGATTCTGTTTACTTAATGGACATACTGCACAGCAATATAGAACAAACAGCGCAACCACTATCTTCAGAAAATAAAATATTCTAATTTTAATATATACATTATTAGTTTCTAGCCTTGAATTCCAAGAATATATGAACTGTGAGAAATAAATTTGCATACCTGATTACAGCTGAGAAATCTAACTAAAGTGCCATAAACCAAAAAATAATTGCTTTATATTCAAAGGCCCAAGTTCAATTTAGTAAACAGACTAGACTCACTGCATCATATTATAGGAGACAGAGGTTAAGAAGTGACCTTGGGATTTTGCTTTCCAGATGTCTGAAAGGTCCATTTCTTAATGAAAGTATCTCTACTCTTGATAAATACTTAGCTTACTACCCAGTCAATATCTCTGCCCATATAAGACTCTATTTGATTTTTGAAATTTTAGGACTGCAGATACTATAAAGAAAACATTTAAGAACATAACAACATGCACAAAGGATTAAGACTACTTCCCTTGTGATGAAATGCACAAGTTAAGAAACAACTATCATACACACTACATTACGGGGCATATTTTTCTGAGATTTTAAAATGAGAAATTCAGTAAGCCTTAAGCATATACTTTCCATTATTTTAAATCATGAAAAGATTTTTTAAGTAATTTGTAATATAAAACATATATATATATATATATATATATATTCCACAAATGACCAAGTACAGATATATGCCCATATCAATTCCCTTACTCTTTTAATTAAAAATTTATGTTCCTTTCGGACATAAAAATCTGGGTTTGGGCGTTTTAAAAGTTCAAATACATACTAAGCTATTCTTTGCTTTGGCACTAGCTCCCCCTCTAGACCAACCTACTAATATAACTGCACTTAAAAAAATAAACAACAACACAAGTTTTTCCAAACCACAAGAGAATTTCAAAATTCACCACTTTTAAGGACATTCCAGTACTTTAAAATAACTAATTAAAATTGAAATCAAACATTGCATAATGTAATCAGAATTACTGCCCTGCAGTAATTCCATACATCTCAAATAGGAGGACTTGTAGGAAATTCCATACATCTCAAATAGGACTTGTAGGAAAACAACTTCAAGTGACTCTTTAAATTTAAGAACACCTTAAACAATCTACATGGTATGATATTTTATGGAAATTATTTTGAATCACTACCCTAATAAACCACAGCATACCACTCATATTAACTCACTACTTGCTCAAAGATACACTTTTACATGTTTCTGCAATCTATACAAGTTTCATTCCAGATCTTCAACTCTTCAAGTAACAATTCTCAATTTATAAAAGCAGCAAAAGGAAAATCCATGCCCTAAATCACTCTTCAATGGTCCTAATAGCCTATTCATTTCTAACCCCCTACATTTCTATATATTAAACTGTAAATTCACAAATACAAATGTCTGAATGCCCACCTTAATTGTTATACTATAGTATTTATAAATCAAGTAATTGCAACTTTGTATACACATTTTATGGTATATTTCACAAAGCTGGCAATGTACAAGATCTTATCATTTGGCATTGAATTTTAGGTTATTTTTAAGGTTATTTTAAAGAAGGGAAAACACTGCTCCATTATTTCAGTATAGTGCTGCTGTGCTTAATTTCTTTCCAAAATGTTTTCATAGATATGATGCACCTTTTAAAAGAACTATGTATAAAAACATGAAATTTAAATTAAATAAAGTAAATAAATATACACTTACCTCCAGGAGTAACAAGAAGGGAAAAAAAAAAAAAAACTATAATGAAACCTTGCCTACAGTTTCAAAAGAGAGCCAAGTCAAAGTGCAGTCAGTTACCCATGATGAGCTTAATTCTAAACTGATAGAAAACTTTTGTTGAAATCTGTTCTGCATTACCTTGAAGTTGGGGGTTATCTACTGGGGATTCTGCCTTTTCCTAGGTTCACCTTCTAGAGTTGGCTTAAGTCCACTGTAAATTAATTCAAACATGGGAAGAAGAAACACCACCTCTCTCTGCCTTTCTCCAAGGCCTCCAATCAAAAGGCTAATAATATACGGCAAAACGCTGAAAGCTCACCAGGGATAAACCCTAACCAAGACACTGCCATTTAACTTAAGATATACACTGCATCTCTGACGTTCTGTGTTGCTGAAGATTGCAATACCCACAGCAAAAGAACAGGTGCTGCACCCGACAACCCACTCACTCTTGCAGGACAAATCTCCTTTAAACTAATAAATTAGGACTCGTTTCACCTTCCCAAATAAGTTTAGATACTCAAAAGCCGCCAGCTCATCATTTCCACAACAGTTGCGGGGGGGGGGGGGGGATTGCAGCGGCACTCACGCCTTTAACTGCCCAGGCACTGGCCCCTCGCCGGGAGCAGATCTTTGTACAGGTCCACCCCTCCCGATTTCTGGCCCAAGAACCCCTCACAAAAGCCGGTAACGTACAAGCATCCTCCTCCCCACAGTCGGTGACTACAGGGACCGAGTTGCTGGCGAAAGGGCAGGTATCTGGAGAGGAGAAAGGAGGGACACCTCCCACCCCCGCCCCCATCCCTCCTCTCCTTGGCTTCTGCCCCTGCCCGAAGCAAGGATGCGCGACGCCGAGGACAGCCGCGGCTGCAGGCGCCCTTCACCCCCAGTCCGCGCCCCCGGGCCGCGCCAGACCGTCCCGGGGGCACGCTCCCCACTTTTCCCGGAGCCCCGGGTAAGCAGCAGCAGTTGCAGCAAGAGGCCCGGGGAACGCCTGGTGGGGAAAGAGCGGCGACAGCCCCGGATCACATCCCCGGCGCCTCCTCGAATCCCGCACTAGCCCAGCCCCAGACCCCGAGGCGCGCGGGGCCCGGCTCCCAAACGCCCCCTTACCCGAGGCGGGAGCAGAGGCGGTCTCCGCCGTCCCCAGTTGCCGCCGCCGCCGCCGCCGCCACAGCCCTCAGCCGCAGCTGCCCCGTTGGGGAGTGGGAGGGGTGGCTGGGTGGAGGATGCTACTCCCGACTGAAAGGAGAGGAAGAAACGGAAACAGGAACCGCCGCCGCCGCCGCTGCTTAACGGAGCCTTCGGCGCCACTGACTGAGCGAGAGCGCGAGGCGGCGCGAGCGGGGCAGTCGCTGACAGCGCGAGACCGAGCGCGAGCCGGGTCCCGGGCGCGCGACCCCGAGCAGCACCGGCCCCATTCCGCGAGGAGAGGAAGGGGACCGGCTGGCTGGGGGCTGGGAGGGGGTGGTGTGGGGCGGGGGCCTGGAGCAGAGGGAACCCGGCTACTCGGGTCGGCCGGAGATAGCGCGCGCACGCGCCGGAGCGGCTCTGACAACGAGCGCAGGCGGGGAAGCCTTGGCTAGCGCAAGCGTGCGCGCGCGGGTGGGGGCGCGCGCCCCTTAGCGTTACAGGCTTCTGGGAGAGGGCGCGCATGCGCCGGCCGCTGCCACCTACGGCGACCCTGGCATGTGCCACGGCTTCTTCCCGCCCCCTTCTCGCTGCGCCGGTGGATAGCGTAGCTGCAGCATCCGCTGCCAGGCAGAGCCGCGGGTCACAGAGGGACCGAGAGACTTCCAGCAGGGCAGCAGCTGCGCTTGGGCGCCTGCTTCCTACATGAGCGTGGGCCGCCCTCTACCGCCTGCAGGCCGGAGGCTGACGGCGGCGCGACTCGAACCGAACTCCCCCACTCCCGGGAGCGCCATCTCCAGGGAGCGCCATCTCGACAGCCGGGGAACGGACTGGCCCGAGCCAGTTCATTCCGCGCCCCTAAGGAGCATTGGTACAGGAGATTGAAGCAGGCTTCCTGCTACTTTTTAGAGGGGATCGCGGCAGCGCAGCCCCTGCAACCCAGGTCTGGCCGTTCGACTGCAGCTTGCGGCGTGACCAGAGAATGGCATCGCACCCCTATGCAACTAGCGAAGCCCTGTTTTATCTTGGGAGAGCTGTTTCCATATTTGCCCCGACGGAAAGACCTCCCACAAGGGCCTGCGTTTGATGCCTAGCCTCTGCCACGACCCGGGGCTGCAACAGCCCCCTTGAGGCGGAAGTTTATTCGGTACGGCGCACTTGGGGGTGCGGGACAGGGGTTCCCTAGGATGCTTCCTACCCGCTCGCACTCGGGAAATTCCTGGCGCCCGCGATGCAGAGCAGTGGGCCAAAGACCTAGCTCTGACCAGCCCAGACCGCGAGGGGAGCCGGAGGACCCCAGCGCGCCGCCCCGGCACACAAAGTAGTCGCGGGCCGAGGGAGGGGGTGCCACGGGGTCCAATCAGAGACACGAGCCGTGTGAGTGGAGTGCGAGCCGACCAATCGGACGGCCGGAGGGTGAGCTTCCCGTACCCAACTCTTCCCTGTAGCCTCGGGACCCAGATCCCGATCCTCGAGCGCTGTGCCGACAGGGAAAGCGACGTGGTGCCCCAAGCACAGAAAAAAATTTTCTCTGAACTTGGGTATTTTTAAGTAAATGCCTTAGGTACTTATCCCAAAACAAATAGCGGCGGCGTTTTAGATGCTGAGTATGGAAAGGATCACGGAAAAGAGATTTACAAGGCACTGGCCTGCCAACACTGCAATCTGCCTAATAACGTTCATAAATTTACAGTATTTATTGAGGCCTTTTTATAGGCCAGGAACTGTATTACAGAAAAACAAATAAGATAACAGCTGATTCAAAGAAGACAGAAAGTTCCCTGTCCTCAAGAAGCTCAGCTTCTTCTTAGGTTTGCTGGACCTTGTGACTCTGGTATTTACTGTCAGTCCTTTAAGGAAAAAGCTCTCAGCAAAGTAGTTTCCAGTCATCTTTATGACTGTTATCTCTCTTAAGAAGAGAAAGTTGAGGGAAAAGTAGAGTGACCTGTCTAAAGTTACACGAAAAAGATACTGGCAGAGCCAGAATTACGTTCTAGCTCAGAGAGCTTGTAGATCATCATTCAACAATGATTTATTGAATGCATGGTGCCATCCTCTATTAAAGAGGTTCCTGTGCAGAGCTTGCAAACAACAGAATTCTACTATAAGGGCCACAAGCTTTGGTTGTCGGAAATGAACAGAAATTTTAGGCTTATGCCATCGTAAGATGAAGTAAAGGCTAATGTCTTATCAGTCATTCTCTAGATCATTTTCAGAAGTCAGAGGTAAGATAGATATTTACTTTTTAGTTTAAACGGCATTTTTAAAATATTTAAGCAACATTGTCAGTCAACTTTGACCTTGATTTAAGAACAGATTGGCTAGGTGTCTTCTTGTTGGGAAAAAAAAAACAGACTTCTGAATTTTTTCACTGAAGTTGTTACGTGGATAAATAAATCAGAGGGATTCAAGATAGATACTCTCTTTGAAATCATTTTGCTTTATTCAATACATTGTACCAATTTTGTATAAAGTCTAGACTTCAACTTGTTAGATCTCTGTATATAACCTTTGTCATTGAGTTTTTGGAGTTATGTTCTAGATTTGTGTGATTATGGTGTTACCCTATTCTCCAGAACGTGACTGTGAATCTCAAGAGTTAGTTATTAGCTAAATAAGATTTTGAATAAAATTAAAGAGCATGGCACATTTAAAAAAATTTTAGCAAGGATGTTTAACTTTAAAGCTTACCTTATATAATACTTTAAGATCTCCAAGTTCAAAGCTTTACTTTACATATGCCTCAAAACATCCGATTTTCCATCTGGCCTTCATTTTTCCTTTCCAAATGTAAGAATTAAAATACATATCTTCTCAGGAGTGCCTGGCTGGCTGAGTTGGTAGAGCATGTGATTCTTGATCTCAGGGTTGTGAGTTTAAAATCTTTTTTAAAAATTAAATAAAATACATCTTCTCTACTGCCTTCTGCTTTAAAAAAAAAAAAAAAATCTGTCCTAGGAATATTTGCTCAAAATTTAGTGTGTTTTGGTAGGATAGTCTATTACATATTAAAACACCAGATAATTTGGGTGTCTCTACAATACACTCAGAAACTCCTTCTCTAGTGACTCTGCTCTGTTGAGTCAATGTGCTCAGCCCGTGACAGAACAGTGTTATCAAGGCCCTTTCCAGGACATGCCCAGGATTAGCTGCCACCTCAGAACTGGAAGTATCAGTTATACAACTGACTTTGGAAATAAATCTTTACACAGTGAGTTCCAGATCAATAATGAATTTCCAAAAAATTCACAACAGTTCCAACTTTAACGTTTCTCTTACTTTCTCTGGAGAGGAATTACTGAAACTGTGCCTCTCTCTTGCTAGGTTGTTTCTGAGAAGGAAAATATCTCCAAAAGGTTCTACACATTACTAGTCACCAGAAGACATCTCTGTCAAAAGATGTTTTCTCCGCAAGCTCTAGCTTCCCCACCACCACCCACTGCTGTTCCTAGGCCTTCTCACTCTCTCTTCTCACCCCAGCTGCCTGCCTCTGCTTCTCATCACTCCTAGTTTCTGATATTTGCTTAAGCAAGTAGAAGTGCTCCACTACTTCCTCTACCATTCCCTCACCAGCTAGGTTTTAGACTCATCTTTGCTTATCTGAAAACTTACAGATAAGTTCTGCTCAGCAAGAGACGGTACAGAACATTCTTTTGTCATATTATACCAAGAACTAATAGAACCTTGTCAGTATATTATATTCTTTTACACAGCCTGTGTCAAATTCTTAGTCATCAACCAGAGCTGTGGGGTCTTGTGAGTGGGGCAAGGAGGAGTTAACCATTAGACAATGGGAAAGATGAAAATGAAAGTTAAAGTGGATACACTAGTAGCCATTTTATTGAGAGATTAGCCAAATCAAAGTTAATGAACTTGAATATTATCACATTTCCAAAGTTGTGAACATTCATGCAGGAACTGGTTTGAAGTTTACTACTATCATTTTATTAATGACTATAATAAAAATAATAGGCTAGGTGTAATATTGCCGAGAGCCAGGCGCCATGATAAACTCTTACTTCCATCATGTAATTCTCAAAGCAACCCTTTGACACAAATCCTATTATTATAATAGGGGGATCTAAGAGGCCACAGAGAGGAGCTAAAGAGGTTCTCAGCAGCAGCTACTTACCAAAAGTTGAGAAATATTTCCATTTCTGCTAGTGTGGACCAATTGAATGTCAGTCCTGGAAACATTTGTAATAATTCTTAATTGTTGGGCGCCTGGGTGGCTCAGTGGGTTGGGCCGCTGCCTTCGGCTCAGGTCATGATCTCAGGGTCCTGGGATCGAGTCCCGCATCGGGCTCTCTGCTCAGCAGGGAGCCTGCTTCCCTCTCTCTCTCTCTGCCTGCCTCTCCATCTACTTGTGATTTCTCTCTGTCAAATAAATAAATAAAAATCTAAAAAAAAAAAAAAAAAAAAAAAATTCTTAATTGTTCTTATTTTTTAAGCATTGCTCTAGGTACATTTACTTAGAGGAAATCATTCAAAAGACAGCACTGTTATTGTTACATGCAAAAAGGTGTGACCTTGAGATAATCATTTTACCCATTTTGGCCCTTAGTTTTCTTATCTGTAGAATAAAGGGGATGGTCTAATGAAATTTTAGTTGTTTGCCAGTTCTAAAACTACAAATCTAGCCAGGTTGACAAACCATTGTCAGCAACCACAACAATGAAATATGGAAAAACAGTCTATACTTTGAAATCCAGTAAATGTTTATAAGTCATTTATGAGCCAACTCCTTAAATAGAAATTCAGTCTACATCCACTTATTAAAGAACAAAGGCAATCTTTCCAGTCAAAAGAGTAAATGAATTGATGGATTTAAAGACTTATGAAACTAGCCAAACTATCCCTTTTTATGACCTGCCTCCGTGGCTGAAATTTCTGAAATTTCTGTCTTCTTCATTGAGATAAAGCATCATATAGTTCACACTGTTCACAACCACTCCTATTCCTTCCTCATTAATGGCGTACTCTGTGTGTGTGTGTGTGTGTGTGTGTGTTTTAGGTAACCAAACCAACCTCCAGCTATAGAAGGGCAATTCAATTAGCCTGAGTCAATCAGTAAATTAATTCCCTAGTATGGTAAAGACTTGCTTACTCTCTCTTTCCTTGCATATAAAGAGATTATATTTTTATAATACATCCCTGCCACTCAACCCCACTGAACCATGTAACTAGTTACAGCCACTAGTCTATAGTGGGTTGTGGGCAGAAGTGATATGTATCGCTTCCAGGCATAAAATTTAATTTCAAGTATAAGTTCTCACAGTGTTTACCCTGCCCCAGTCTCAAAACCAATATTATTGAAGATGATAGAGCTTTTGTTAGTCTGGGTCCCTAAAAGAGGAAAGTGTGGAACACCACACCTCCCACCCTCATCAGGTCAGGATGGATCTATGAATAAAAAATACACCTTTATTATTTAAGCCACTGAGACTTGGGGTTGTTTTTTACTGCAGTATGACTTGATATCTAGGTTATGCTAGGTCTTAGATTATTTTAATTTTAATTTAGGTATATTCTAATATACCTGAAAACCACTATAGTCCTGAAGTATGCTGGCCCAGTCAGGCTGGAGGGAAGGATTTGTAGTCCTGCTTAGGGGAGAGGATTCTCTCCTAACAGATACAAATGAGTCAGGCCATAACAGAGATTACCACTGGCAGCAATCTAACAACAACATGGATTAACCTTAAAATGAAGTCAACACACTGAAGATGACAAACCAAGAGAAAAAACCTTGAAAATATGTTGGAGCTGGTGATTATATCATTCCTGAAGGCTTCTCTTCTCTGGACTTGTAATATTACAAAATAATAATTCTGGTTTTCTCCTCGATAACACCATGAGCAGAAATTACATCTTGTTTATCTTTAATTTCATCACAGTTCCTAACACAGATATAGCTTTGGAAGTACTCAAAAATATTGGATGAATTAAAAATGTTATAAATATAATAGTTCATGCTCTTGCCTTTAGAAACAAAATGTCACCGGAATTAACAAGGGGGGAAAAGTAATTTAATACAACCCAATCTTTTTACAGATAAAGAGATTAAGACTCAGATACATTTCAAGATTTATCAAGTTCACATAGCTTTGTTATAACAGAAGAAAGGAAAAAAAACCAAATAATTACTTCATCAAAAATGACCATAGTTTCCAACTGAAAATAGAGAAGCAATGAGACAGTATATTACCATGGTAGTTAAAACCTTTGAAGTTAAGACAAATGTTGCTTACTTACTAGCTATATGTTCTTAGACAAGTTACTTAACCTCCCTGAGCTCTGGTTCTCCATCTGTAAAAGAATAATAATCTCTAGCTCATAGGTTGAGGCATAAATGACTCAACATGTAAAAAGCACTCAGCACAACGCCTGACACATAATAAACATTCTATGTATTGCAGTCCTATCAAATGGTCTTTATTCGTAGATAAATCAATTTTTTTGCATTAGAATAGATCCATTCTCCTTTATCGTTCCTTTCATTTAATTCACATCACTGACTCTGTGTTTTTCCATCATGTATAATGATAGTGTAGCCTATACAATTGCCTAGCCAGGACTGCCTTTCCTATAGGAACTGCTCCCCATGTTTCCACACATCTGTCATATGATGGCATCAAGAAAAGCCTTGTTACTACTGATTGGCCATTGGCCACAGCTAATTGGTGAAAAGGTAGACATCTGACCCAAGTTGGGCCAATGAAGCCATTCCTCCTTTGGAAGGGAGGTCATCTTTGGTCTCAACTGGATATATCATCTGAAAGAAGTCACTGGACATGTTTTTGTTTTGTTTTGTTTTGTTTTTGCCAAGTAAAGAAACACATTCTGCTTTGACAGAATGAAGTCGATGGACAAAGGGAGAGGAACAGGTGAAGAAAGTGTCTTCATTATGCTGGAGATCTCAGTTCCAGGTTTTCTTGACTATTGACAGAATCTCTGCCTTTCCTTCTGCTGTGGGTTGCCTCTTCCAAGGTTTCCCTCCATATTCTTCTAATATATTCCCTATTTTGCATAAACTAATTTCAGGTGGGCTTATTTTAGCTGTGATTAATGCAATGGTATGTATATTATCATAAAGTAGAAAAATAAGAGGGAAAAATCCTTAAATTAATTAAATTTAATAACAACTTGAATGATACTTCTTTTTTTTTTTTTTTAAGATTTTATTTATTTACTTGAGAGAGAGACAGTGAGAGAGAGCATGAACGAGGAGGTCAGAGAGAGAAGCAGACTCCCCATGGAGCTGGGAGCCAGATGCGGGACTCGATCCCGGGACTCCAGGATCATGACCTGAGCCGAAGGCAGTCGTCCAACCAACTGAGCCACCCAGGCGTCCCAACAACTTGAATGATACTTCTAAGAATATGATCAAGTTTATAAAAATGAATCAATAAATCTTCATCAACTATATGTAAAGCAGAGACTTCAAATTACCCCCCTATATCTGTTCTTTCATTCTTCCATAACAATGAACCCCCAATTTTTAGATGGTCATCTTGCCACTCAGCTAAAACCTAATATTTTCCAGTCTCTATTGTTGCATAGGTGTGGCCATATGACTAAAGTCTGGCTGTTGAGACAAAGTAGAAATGTTGTGTGGGCCATCTATTTTTTTTTTTTTAATCATAAAAAGGAAGAGAATATACCCTTCTTATCCATTCTCTGCATCCTATTACCTGAGCCATAATGTGAAGACTGGAGCCCTTTCATCTATTTTGGACCATGAGGAAGATAGCCAAACCCCTCCATGCCAGTCCTGGGCTGCTACGTCCAACATTCTTTCATATGAGTAAAGAAATAAATAAATAACTAAATAAGCAAGCTTCTCTCTTATTTAAGCCACTGTTTTCTAGGTTTTTCTGTTACATGCCACTGAACCTAATCCTGATACAATGCCATAGTAGTTTGATAAATTATGTTGGATCCTTAATACTCCATAAAAAGAGAAATAAATCCAAAAAGATTTGAAAGAAATATAAAAAGACAAATATATACTACTATATTGAAAATTTTTAAACCAAAAATAAAGATACAGACAGGAAGGATGGGATAGGTGCAAGAGAAAAATAAAAATTCAGAGAGAAAAATTCCAGCCAAAGAAGCCAAAACTTACCAGTGTCACTATGTTATAAATATTTGTTCTGGTAAGAATGGGCCTTGCTGAAAGCCACCAAAGTTCCAAGGTTCTGCTTTGCAGGAGCAAAACTCTATCAGTTCACGAGAGGGAAAATCAGAATCTGAAAGGAAAGACTAACTCTAACCAAACTGACAGAAGTCTGAAAGACCAGAAGGTCTCTGGAGGGCAGAGCCCGTGCCTCTCTGTCTTGATCACCACTATGTATCATATTTGCTGAATGAGTTAATTACTTTTCATTACAGTATAACTGCCAGGGGGATCAAGAAACTCCTAACCTCTGGCTAGTCAGGGTCTTTTACAGTTTCCATGGGAACAAGGCAGTATGGAGTCATGGCTCGGAAAGGAGATTCTAACTATATTTGAATCCAAGCACTGCCACTTAATAGTGATGAGATCTTGGGAAACTTTTTAAAACCATGTGTCATTTTTTTCATTCATGTAAAATGGGAATGAGAATGTTATCTACCTCACTGGGTTGTCATGCCTGTAAAATGAATTATTACATATAAGGCTCTTCAGAACAGCACCTGGCAGAGAGCACACAACAAATGTTAGCTGTTTATTGCCCTAAAGCAAGCGTTTGTGGACACTATTATTATTATCTGATCTACATCCAAAGTCAAGATAACATGAAAACAGAATCTCAGGAAGAAAAAGAAATAGGTGATGGGCAAGATTTTCCTGAACCGAAGGTTGAATGTCGTTTCAGTTCGGCAGTACATGCTAGAGTACAAGTGTTGGTATTTAAAACAAAGAGCAAAGGTTCTAAAAACAACCCCCTATAAATTGTGCTGGCAGAGTTTACAAGTACACTTGTAAACTCACATGGATTGGGTCAAGGGGAGCTAACTTATATTTCTTTCAAGGTTGATCATTTAGTTTAAAATACACTCCCTGTCTTCTGTCAAACGGCTGAGAAGTCCATTCAACCTACCTGAGCTTTTTAAGGTATAAGGAACCAAACAACTCAGGTTACTCCAAGGAAAAGAGGATCTGAACTGTTTTCAGTTCAAAATGCATGAACTGAAACTGACCCTGTGGCTGAAGCATCATCAGACAACCAAGGCAGCTGGAGATCTGATCCGTATCTCCATCCCTCTTACGTTCCCCATCTCATTCTCTGTTCTTCTGCTCTTTTCTCAGTGCCAACTGACTCCTTTTTTTTTTTTTTTTAAGATTTTTATTTATGGGGCACCTGGGTGGCTCAGTGGGTTAAGCCGCTGCCTTCAGCTCAGGTCATGATCTCAGGGTCCTGGGATCGAGTCCCACATCGGGCTCTCTGCTCAGCAGGGAGCCTGCTTCCTCCTCTCTCTCTCTGCTTGCCTCTCTGCCTACTTGTGCTCTCTCTCTCTCTCTGTCAAATAAATAAATAAATAAATAAATAAATAAATAAATAAAAAGATTTTTATTTATTTATTTGACACAGAGAGAGAAATCACAAGTAGGTAGAGAGGCAGGCCGGGGGGTGGGGGAAGCAGATTCCCTGCTGAGCAGAGAGCCCGGTGCCGGGCTCAATCCCAGGACCTTGGCATCATGACCTGAGCCAAAGGCAGAGGCTTAACCCACTGAGCCAGCCAGGTGCCCCCAACTGACTTCTAGTTTTTAGTCTACCTTCTGGTTTCTGGGGCTCATGATTTTTGTTCCCTTGTAATTTCATAGTATAAGACACAGTCTTAAGTTTTTCTGTCTCTTAATTCATGTTCACCAGAGAAGGAAATCTTGTCAGGGCTCTGTATCTTTCTCTACTAAGTCACATCATAGGTCTTCTGGACCTCAGTCAAGTACCCATTCTGGACCAAACTACCTTGTCAAGGTGGTGGTGCCTGCCCCTTCAACAGGGCTCTGGTCCTGAGCATGTAGTAGAAGTGGAGGAAGGGGATACACACAGGGATTGACATCACTGACAACCTGCTGCAGTCCTTTCCCTCACTTTCCCCTTCAGCTTTCGACAACTCTTATCATCTTTCTAACATTCACATACAGATCTTACTACTCTGTCCTTCTGTCCCCAGTCCTTAGCAATTCAACTCAAGCTCAGCCTTCATATTGATCTCTGCAAATTCTCTAATGCATTGTTTCCAGTAAGTGTTTAGTTCATGAAGTCATGAAGACTCTGTTGGAGTTGGCCTCCACATGGACCATCTAGCATCTCGCCAACAAAATGACTCAGCCCCCCTCACACAGTCACGAGTGAGCTCAGAAGAAATCATGAATTACATAAAGGCAACACTCATGGCTCCTTTTAAAATCAGCAAAAAGGTGAAAGCCCTAGGATAATGGAACTAAACTGTCTTCACGTAAGAAAGATAGACATTTTAAAAGTTAACCTATAGACAAATTTTATTAAAAGCTAATTCTATCAGAGTTTATGAATATCTAATATATAAATAGCATATCACTCTGGGGCACCTGGGTGACTCAGTCAGTTAAACATCTGACTCTTGTTTTTGGCTCAGGTCATGATCTCATGGTTGGTGAAATCCAGCCTGGGGTCAGGCTCTGTGTTCAGCAGGGAGTCTGCTTGAAGACTCTCTAGCCACTCACTCCTCCTCTAAAAATCAATCAATCAATCAATCTTTTTAGTAAAAGAAGAAGAAATCCTGTAGCTCTGAATTAACAATAAGGGGGACTGGGAAATACAAAGAACCACATGGATGTTTGGTGAGCACTGATATCTCCACCACAGGCAGTAGATGACCAACACAATCCCATGCGGCACAGCTCCGGATAAAGTAATTTAAACATAAGATAACCAGAAGATTAAATGGACAGCAGGAGGTGAATTCCAGAAATCGTGAAGGACATGATAATAGATTAGGTGAAATAGTGAAAAACCATGAATGAGATTTTGGGCTTGGTTGATGACTTATTTCATATCATTAATATAAGTCAAAGTTCAGTATAATCACATTTAGAATCATGTCTTCTGCTCCCAACCCAATATTCTGTCAGGCTCAATACTTCATTTACAAAAAGCAAAATCCTAACGAAGTATCATTGAATCAGATAGGGTCTGCAGCGTCTAGAATAGTGCTTGTGCTATTGGAGATGCTCAGTGAACATTACATGAATGCATGAGTGAAGGAATGAATGAATGAAGAAAGTGACTCTACATCAATGGAAAGGATTTGGCCAAAAAAAAAAAATTGTCTTCACATGTTGTTAGATCCTCCAAATGGTTTCCAAGGAAGTTGTAATACCTTTTAATAGCTATTCTTAAAGTAGGCTAAGAAACCTTCCACATACTTATGTCCACATTCCTAAATAATAGAAGAAATCCAATTAACTTTGTCTTTCCTTTTATGGGAGTATTTTTCATTTTTAGGATAAGGGCCTAATAAAAGAATCTATGCAGCTCTTTCACTTTTAATATTCTGTGTGCCTCTAAGACAAAATGTGCTTGATTAGTTCTACCCTCCAACTTACAATGAATGCATTTACCGACTCCTCCCAGATAGATATGGCTATGGTGATCATATTTTACTCACCAAATGGAGTGAAACTAAGTCTAAGCACTTAATCTAGTATTTAAAATCTGAATTTGCCTGGAAATCCAAGACACATGGACACCACAGATAAGTCTGAAATATTTATTTAAGCTCTGCATGATTCCTCATGACCTTGTACTTAAAGTGTCCTTGGTTGTATATCAGGGCTGATACCAATAGGGCAAAATTCTGATTGGCCAGGAGTCTATTTTGATTGTCTGAGACCATGCAATAGTATTTTGAATATTTGAAGAGTACCTTTGTCTTCTGTGAGCTTAAATTAGTAACAGAGAGGTTAACTGAAGCTCTGGTAAACAAGGTTGTACCCAGATCATTTTGATTCTGTAAGGAGAGTTTTTAATCCTGTTTTTCATTATCTCCCAATTACCACTTATCACTTTGTTCATCAAGGACATGGGACAAATTTTACACTCATTACAACAAATCCAGTATCATATACAGAAGTAGTAAGACAAATTTTAACCGACTCAAACTAACTTGGGTGTGTGAATGTGTGTGTTTGTGTGCATAATGGTTTTAGGATTAAGTCAATTATACTCTGACAGAGAGTAGCATGAACCATAACGTCTGGAGGTACCTCCTGTATTGATGACTCATAATTTCCCACATATACAGTCTAGAAAAACCAAACTGCTAGATACAGATGCTCATTAAATTGCTTATACAAGAAAAACAATGTTTTTTTGTTATAGTTGAAATGAAAGTTGAATAAAGTACATCAGATTTCCCCTAATATCCTTACAGTCATCTTCAGCTGCTAAAATCATCTTCCAATGTTTTCTAGACTCAGAGCAACACAACTTACTCTGATCCTTCAATTTTCCCAGCCTCCTTTCTACTAACATTGGAACCACGTACTAGCCAATGGGTGGCAGACAGAAATGATATTGTTACTTCCTACTCTGCTTATAAATGCTCATGTAAGAACCTCCAGCTCTTTCTTCCCCTGCCTTGGTGATCTTGGAGGCTAGATATTTCAGATGGTCTCACTCTAAGATAGGTAGGTTGCAAGGATCCCTGAGTGTCCACTAGGAGAAGAGCCATCCGACAAGCTGCGGACTGTTGACATAAGCAAGGAATAAATTTTTATTGCATTAAGCCACTAGTGTTAATTAACCAACTACGATAGTGACTGAGAGGATAATGGGGGCTGAAATCTAGCCCCCGGTTTGGTACCAAACCATGTGGCCTGGAAGTCTTTTGCCAAAACGACTGCCCTGGTCTGCATTCCCTCAGGGGAATCCAGTATCATATACAGAAGTAGTAAGTTCCAAAGTGCAAGTTCCAAAGCTTATTCGAAGAGTACCTTTGTCTTCTGTGAGCTTAGTAACAGAGCTGTTACTTCATAATCCACATAGAGATGCCGTATGGACTGTCAAAAGCCTTGACTGTATCCCCTCTCAACTGGTCACCTGGTCTCCACTTTCTCCCCTTCACAATCCCTCTATGAAGAGCTGCCAAACTAATATTCCTGAGGCGTAACCCTGATCATGATATTTCCTGCTCAGAAACCCCCAGAGAAGTCCCATTGCTTTGTGGATTAAGCCCAGAATCCTTAACATGGTCTCCAAGACCCTCTCCCATTCATTGGACAAACCCACCTATGCGCCCCAGTCATTACCTTTGTCTTCTCATTCCTATGTTCTCCATCTCTGGAAGCTAGGGTGACCTGAAACCAGGAGCTCCGTCAGCCTGACTCTGCCTAGCAGGTGCCTCCCCACTCATAGCCAGCGGTCACTGACCCAGCACACAAAACCCCCACCTTCACTCCCTCCACAAATTTCTATGGTATAGAATTTCTTCAAGTCCTCCAGCCTTCAGGAATCCCCTTTTCCTTTAATATCCAAATTTTAAAAGCTCAACTTCCATCCCATACATCATAAAGTCACCTCCATCTGGTTTATTTGTGGGGGAGAAGGAGGTCTGTCTCATAGTTTTTCTTGAGGCAAATCAGTCTATAGGCTGTTCCCACATTCCGGCTCTGCAACATAGCAAGAATTCAGCTGTATTCTCATCCCTTGCTGGAAGGTGTCAATAGCAACTCATCTTACCATGAGGGAACCAAGAAGTGAGGGGAAAACAATATAAAATGCATCTACTTCTACTCAATGAGCAGCTAGGATTGGCAGATAAAATATAAGATATCCAACTAAATTTGACTTTCAGATAAACAACAAATCACTTTTTAGCATAAGTATTTCCCAAATAGTGCACGAGACATATTTATGCTAAGAAATTCCTTGCTGTCTACTTGAAACTCAAATTTAACTGAACAATCTGCATTTTTATATGTTAGACCTGGCATTATAAGTAGTGTCCTTTCTTTTGTTAAATTCTCTTTTTTTTTTTAAGGCATGAATTTTTTTTTTTTTAAGATTTTATTTATTTATTTATTTATTTGACAGACAGAAATCACAAGTAGATGGAGAGGCAGGCAGAGAGAGAGAGAGGGAAGCAGGCTCCCTGCTGAGCAGAGAGCCCGATGCGGGCCTCAATCCCAGGACCCTGAGATCATGACCTGAGCCGAAGGCAGCGGCTTAACCCACTGAGCCACCCAGGCGCCCTCTTTTGTTAAATTCTTGATCTTTGGTTCAGACTGGGGAGGAAAGCAGGACACTTCCTGTCAACATATAAACCTCCCAAAACACTGGCATATGTCTGTGTGTGTGTGTGGTATCATATTGTATATTTGCATCAAAATAACATTTCCCCCTTCAACAGCAATGTTTTCTTTCCTATTATACATGTGTTATAATGATTTCTACATACTAATATCTCCCATATGACAAAAATAAGCCTCTTGAAGTCAGGATCTTATTCTTCATATTCGTTCATTGGCTAGTTAGATCTTGGAGGCCTCTTTCTGGCATTAACTATCCACTTGCTACATTGGCATTTCAACAATTCAAAACTAGATAACAGCGCCAGAGATTTTAAAGCAGATAACAGAGTCAGAAGAAAATGCCTTAGGCATGTATAATAGCAAGTCCTAGCACTTTTTCTGACTTATATCGGCCTTGGACTTTTACTTTGGAACTTGCACATATGTTTCCAAATATCTCCCAGTGTCTTCCAGGAAATACTTGGGTTTTACGTGAGGTGCCTCAGACATGTGTAGGGACACACCGGTTATGGCTAAAAGTCATTGTTTTAAGATCACTCTCCAGAGGTGTAACTCTCTTCCTAAAACATACTAGGTAGCAACCCACTTTGTGGGTGTCCTTTCACTCTTACAAACATATGTACATGTTACCTGCAGTGCTGGGAAGGAGCAACTTGGCCAGAGGTTAACATCCGGTGAGTCACACAGTCTCACTCTTCAGCTCCTACATCCTGTGCTTTTTTGGCAGCTCCTCTGAAAGCCAGAAAGAAAGGTAGGTTAGAGTATAAACGTTAATTAAACACCGTAAATACTATATAGAATCATGGAAACGAATGACCTTGTTCTTTCTCTCCCATATTCAAACAAGCACGATGCTTGTTTATTTACCATGATGATTCTTTTCATAAGGAATAAGGAATTAATTACAGCCATGGAAGTGCCCTGGAGTAGCAGTAGAAAGAGTGGGTAGGGTCTGGCTCCTTTAAACAAGTAATCTAGAGATGGGGGACATTTCCCAGACTGCTTTATGGAAATCTAACCCTTTTGGAGAACTTTGGCTACTTTACTGAAAAAGAAGAAGAATATATATATGCATGTATATATCAAGTTGCAGCAGTTTTAAAAATGAGATAACATATGCACATGATAAAAAATGCAAAGGGTATATGAAAGGGCATAAAGGGAAAAATGAGCCTCTCTTCCACTCTGCCCCTAGTCTTCCTTGAGGCACTAGTGACACCAATTTTTATAACTCTCTAGATGTATTTTCTGATGTGTATAATTATATAGCCCTTAAACAGATTCTGTTTATACTTAATATATATTATATAAAATAATAGACTATTATACACATTGCTTTTTCAACTCCTTTTTAAATAATTTTATTGGGAAATATATAAGTAAGGATATAAAAATTTAGATGGTGATCTCACATTTTTATTTAAGAACATTTTTAAATTTTTATTTAAATTCAATGAATTAACATACAATGTATTATCTGTTTCAGGGGTACAAGTGTGCGATTCATCAGTCTTATGCAACACCCAGTGCTCATTATAACACATGCCCTCCCCAATGTCCATCACCCAGTTATCCTATCCCTGCACCTCCCCCCAGCAACCCTCAGTTTAACAACATATTTTGGGAAGCATTCCATATTAATGCATGCCACACTGCTTCAGTATTGTTATTCTTGCATAATATTCCATTATATGGCTATACCACTAAGCAATCTCAATGTTGATGGGTTTTTTGTTTGTTTCCAACTTTTCCTATATACTGAATAACAATTTTTTTTCAGTCACTTTTCCTTGTGAGAAAAATGGTTTCAAGTATCAAGTAAGATATTCAACAGATATTGATTGACCACTCACTATGTTCAGACATGATACCTAGGCCCTGTAAACAGTAATGAAATAAAGAATATTCCTATACATTTTGCCCTCTTCAAATTGTTTGGTCGTTTCCCAGGTATGTGCTATGGGATTTGTATTGTCCCTCCCAAGCCTGTAACTTAAGATTCCTTCTTCATCCACTAAAAACAAACCTTTTCTTCTAAATTTACTTTACCAGAGCAAAGTAAAAGCTTCATAGATCCAGATCTTTAAATAATCACTTTGAAGACTATATATCTATTTTCTCTGCAAAGGTAAACCTATGCTTAATTATATAATTACAGAATTTAAGAACCAGTGAAGAACCTAATGATGGTATAGACCAACCTCTTCACTTTACAGATGAGGAAAGTAAAGCTAAGAAGAGGTTAAATGACTGAGCCATGGTCATACTCTAGCTTATTTTTTCTGATACAAAATTGGTCCAATATACTTCCCCATCCTCCATTTAAAAGTCAAATCTGTGACTTTCATTTGTGGCCATGATAGAATAACAGGGACCTGATTTACCCTTTACCTTAAACAAATGAAAACCATTTCAGTGGTGTGACTTAACACTTGAGTTAACTATTAACAATAGTTTTCAAATATTGGACAAAATGCAGCAGAGGACAGTGATCTTCAAAAGAGGAGAAACAAATGAAGTGGACTTATAATTACCCCAGCTTACTGCCCAGAGAGATTTCAGGCTACAGCATAGGCATGAGAACCCTAATAAAGCCTGGAAGTTTTCCTGAGTTGAAGAGGAAGAGGTGAGAATTCAGACTGGCTAAGGCAGTTAGGATTTATAGGGTAGATGACCAGAGAGGTGAAAGCTAAACACAGAGAAAGTTCTGGAGATCTGCAGGGTCTCCCCCTTGAGTCTTTAATTAACATAGATGTTTATGGAAACTACCTGAGGCCAAGAAAAAAAAAAAAATAGCTGAAGGGAGCAATTACTGGCATTCACACAGGGCTGGAAATACTTCACATTCCCAACAATCTAAATGGAAAAACTTTCTAACACATTGGGCACTGGCTTGAGTATCAGAAAGCTACTGCCTCTTTAGTAGGCCCGTTTAGCCCTTCTGCTCCTATCAGAATTTAAAGGTGAGTAAACGGTTTCTATGTAACTTAACTGTGTCCCAGAACACAACTCAAAAATATTTAAAGGAATATAGAAAGAAAGAGACAATCAAACAGCCAATAATGTGAAATTCATAATGCCTGGGATCCAATGTTTTTATTGATACTCTTTTTTTTTTAACCTGGCATGCAAACTGAAGCAGGAAAATACAACCCATAATGAGGAACACAAATCAATCAACCCACAGAAACAGATCTGACGCAGGCGGGCTCTCTGAGGTGGAGGCCCAGCCCTCTAGGCAAGACTGAGGCCCACTGCATTTTATTTCTTTTGTAGTTTTACGTAGGCTTAAGTTTTGTGGGTTAGGTTAAACTTGGGACCTCCTCAAAGAGGACCCATTTATTTATGTATTCTTTCTTTCCAAAATGGCTGCCTCCAGCCCCACACAAATGTTGAATCTGTAACAAGCAATGCTGAGAAAGAGCAAGCATTTCAGCTCCTTCAGTTAAAGAACTTATGATGTCAGGAGGACAATAAGAATGTAAAGGATCCTGAAGAAATTCAAATCCTAGTGAATAAAACCAAAAGAGACCTTGAAATAAATCATCCACAGGTCCACATGGGCCAACTGTATTTGACTGACAAGCTTATCACTGGGAATCAAGAGAAGCCTAGGACCCTAGGGAGCCAAGACTGGCCCCCATTGGCTGTGTGGACCCCTGTCAGCATCCATTCTGTGCTTGCTACGGGACTCCCAACAGACCACAATGACCTATTCCATCAGCTTAAAAGAGCCTCTTGCTCTGCCTGCCCTGTAGGAGACAATAAACTGAGTCCAGTTTCCATTCTTCTGCAGCCTTAGTGAGAAAGTATGGTTGTCCTTGCCTAAAGTGTTAGAATGAAGAGCTGGAGCTTGCTTAGAATAATGCTGAGCATTATTGGGTCTCCTCTCCACCCCACCCCTCTTTTGTATCTTTTCACCACTTCTATAGAGCACCTCCACACTTTGTTTCTTGGTTGAAAATAAACCAAATTGTCTCCCTAAAAAACAAAACAAACAAACAAACAAAAAGATATGACACAGGTGATAAAATTAGAAGACAAAGATATTAAAACAACTGTAATAACTATGTTCCATATGTTCAAGGAAGTAGAAGGGATGAGCATATTAAGGAAAGAAAAAAAAAGGCTAAAAAAAAGTAAAGTTGAACTTCTTAATATGAAAAATACAATATTTGAGATGAAAACTCAGAACTGCTATGGCAATTATAATTTTTGCCATTATTTCTATCATTAGTAATGTCACAAATGTAGAATAATATTTTTATTGGGTCTAAAAATACTCCTTTTCATACAGAAATCTCAAAACCACATACCATTGTGCATCAAAACTATCAGTGCAGAATAGCGTTTGCATAATAAAAATATGTTAGCTGCCCTTGCTATTGGTATTTATAAAGAATAGAAGCAGCTCACAGCCTTTTCTGTATGCAAAACATGTTAAGCCAAGCATAACTTCTATTCAGAAGAGTTTAAAGTCCAATGAAGAATAAAAAATTGGGTTCTGCAACTTCATTTTTAAGCTTGGTGCAAGCATAAATTAGAGAAAAAAAAATTCATATGCGCCACTTAAGACATGGACTGAAGCTAGCTAAAGACCCTTGCCAGGGTCAGTGACAGCGGTATTCCCAATTTGAGGGTGAGCTGAGGCTTGAAGTATCTAACTTAAGAAATGTAAGTAGGAGAAAATGAAGCAAGAAGCTGAAGAAGACTAAAAGGAACTCTTGAGAAGAGTGGGAATGTAAAAAATGTGAGAACTACGCTTTACAAGTATGAATGAATCTCCCTGACAGAGGCAGAGAAGGCGATAACATGAAAAGGCAGTTAAATTCAACCAACAGTTACTGCTCGCCTGTTACCTGCAAGGCACCGCGCCAAAGGAAGTGCTATCCCCTTCCTCCAGCAACACAAAATATGATGCAAGAGATGGAATCAGATACATAAATAATTGCATCATAAGTCAGACTGATAGCTGCAGTAACGTAGACATAACAACAACCAAGGGAACATAGAAGAGTGAAATAATAACTGGATCTTGGGATTGCCAAATGTAAGAAGACAACATAAAAGGCAACATTTGAACCATGTCCTGTAAGATACAAAGGATTTTACTATATATAAAGGGGAATTCTGTGGTTAATTTAATCTCCCATTAAATTCCATTTATTTCCATTTCATTAATCTCTCCATTTAATTTCCCCCTCCCACACACCACCATTCCTTTCTCTGCCTCTCTCTGCCCTGCTTTATAATCTAGAGACCATACCATCTGACCATCCTTGGTGGCTGGCTGGGTTTTAGTAGAGTTTGGCCAAAGACCCTGCCAGAAATTAGAGGGCGGGAGGAGAGAGAGGTTGGGTGTTTATTCACTGTCCCATCTCTGGGTCAGCACTGTGGTTTGGCAGTGGCTGCCACCTTCCCAGCCTACAGCTCCTACTCATGGCCCCCTTTCCCATGACTCTAGCTCTCCCTAGGTTGTGGTGACAGTATCTAATCCCCTTGGCCCTTTGAGCCTATCGAAGGTAAGAGCTTTCCACTCTGTTAGTTTCTGGATGTCTTAAACACTGTTGTGGTTTCCCTTTACCTTGACTGTGTCTCTTAAATATCCTCTTCATTTGGACCATCTGAGTTGAATCCACTCTTAGAGTGGTATAAGTAAAGGCAAGAAGGAACACATGTCTTGACTGAGGAACCAAGACTGCATTATGGAGAACATCATGGAGTGGGAATCTAGGTTAGAGGAGAGTGGTTTTAGAGAACTGGGGCTAGATTGTGAGGGCCTCACTAAGGAATTTAGACTTTACTCTTGGCTAAGAGAAATCCAGTAGTAGTTATTAAGTGGATACAATCAGATCTATCAACTAGCAGGTGGTGAATGGAATGAATAGAGAGACAAGAATGAAGGCAGGGAAGTCAGGGAAGGAGTTATTACAATAAGGTCCTAAAATGGGGCACTGGATGATAGTAGTGAAAATAGATTTTAAAGTGGTCAGCAATAAAATCTAGAGAGCATGGCAAATAAGGGAATTGGGGGGGGGAAAGCCAAGGGCATTTTTAAGGGTGGCTTCTAGGTTTCCAGCTTAGGAGAATGGAAGCCCTATAAACTTAGAAGAGATTCTTAGACTTAGGAACATGAGTTTGATTTGGACCACCTAGAAAGTGAAGTGCCATGGAGCATTAAGGCTGAGAACCTCAGCAAAGAGCTAAAAAAATTGGGTCTATGTAATAGGAATAATTTAAGAACTGAAGATAAAAGTAGATATTATAGAGTTACGGTTCTTAGTCCTAGCAGTCCTTGAGAATCTTCTGCTGAGGAGCCTTTAGGAAGTAAATGTCAGGGTACAGTCCCCAGATCAATTAAATCTGATTTTCATAATTCTCTACATAAAATAGTCTAGGAAAAATTTTGATGCTCTAAGGAAGGATCACTGGGATCAGAAATCAGACTTAATTGGTGTATATTTAATCAGATTTCATTTGATTTAATCTGGGTTTGGATTCTTAGATCACTCCCTAGCCAACTCCTATTGCACCCGAATCAAGAGCAAAACAGAAGCAGCTCAGGGTAAAGAGCAGCAGATAGAGATAAAAACAATAAGAAAATTTTTAATCAAGAGAGTAGATCGCATGCCCTGGACAGGTGGAAGAGGAATGAGAAGAGGTCCCTCCATCAGGTAAAGAGATTATGACTGGTCTCTGGAAAAGCAATTTGAGTAACCGCAGAAGCCAGATTGCAAGAAGCAAAGAGCAGATTTTAGATGAGGAACCAGAAGGAGCATAGACTTTCCTTCAAGAAGCTTGGTCCAGTAGGTAGGAGAAAAGAGCCCAGAACTTAAGAAGAGAAGAACTGAGAGAAACTTGTGTTGGACTTTGCAATAGAGCCTGTTAGCTGACTAAGATAAGGAAGCATCAGAGAGGAAGAGAATGATGATACAGAGTGGAGGGTGGGTGACTAGAAGAGCAGGGCCGCAGAGGAACCTGGGGGTGGTGGGAGGTTATTGGAAGAGTCCACCAAGCAAGGGATGTCCAAAGAGATAAGTCCTAGGTTGAGAAAGGTTGAGGGAGTTTGAGGCATTGTTTTCATAATCAGCTGGAAGGCCTGGGTAACTAGTGAGAGCAAAGAAGGTAGAAAGGCAGAGAACAGTCACTGAGAACTTCCCATGTGCCTGGCCACATGCTGAAATTCTAACAAGTTACCCCATCCAGTCATTTAATGTACTCTTGAAGGACAAATGTCACATGGGATAAGAAGCAAAAAATAGGCCTGTTCTGCCCAATTTCAGCCATCCAGTCACCTTGCTCCTGTGGTACTGCTACTAATTAATGGTCCTTTAAAGCTTAACCTGCAATCTGTTTTAAGTTAAATGCTCATGTCTAGCTGAATAGGGAAAGATTTCAGCTATGATAATATTTCCTTAGTTTAGTTTAAAGAGAAGAGCCATAGAAGAACATTTTAGAGAAAGGGAAAAAGCCTATTAGTGAGAACGCTCCATTAGCAAGGGCAAAGAAAGATGGGGCTTTAAAAAAGATAGTGTTTAATGGCCCAAGCTAATGGCAATTAATAAATATTTAGGAAGTGGAATTAACCTGCATATTTTTAAGTTCTCCTTTACATGTTAAATACGTTAAGTTTAGATTACAAATCCATCAAGGGCTAGGACTATGCCCCTCCTTTCTGTGATGCCTGGGCAACTGTGTGGGCTTAGGGGATATTAACAAAGGATTTAGTCATCTTACATGGCCAGACCACCTCCCCATTATTATCCATGCCATATAGTACAGGCAAGCAGGCCAGTAAGCTGAATGGCTCCCCTTTTCCAGATGCAGGAAACCCATGACATTGGGTGTCCCTGTCTCTCAGAAACACTTTCCAAAATTGGGATCAGTAAATTCAGAAGAAGGGTTTCCTTCCTTGACACCCTCGTGAACCAAGTTGGGGAATGCACATAGCCGCAAAGAAAGGCAGGAAACTTGACCAACCTGCCTGAATGAGTCTTGGGAAATCCCAGAGGGATGACCGATCCTTCAGCTGCCAAAAATCCAGTGGGAGTAGAGGTGGAGATAGGAACGAAGAGGGCTGGGATGAACTCAGGGTAGGACCCCTACTTGGCTCTCCACAGCTTGAATACCGAGCCACTATAAATTGTTTCTCAATAATTGCTTACGTCTAGCCTACTTACAAAAACAAGTTTTAGATGATCAGGACTCCCTCTCTTAAATCCAGAAGGTATGCAACATTTCAGTTCCATGGAAACTAGATCCCAGTTTTTATCACTCACCACCACGATCTTAGACCTAAGCACAATGCCTGGCACATAAGACAGTTGGGGCTCACTAGATCGTTATTGAATGCTTGAATTTTGCGCATGTGATCCTGCTTTCTTGTGTTTCTACATATTATTTTTATTGTTTAAAAACTTCTTGTGAAGTGTTTCTAAAGGTACTGCTATCCTTTTTCATAATCCTCTACATAAAATAGTCTAAGAAAAATTTTGATGCTCTAAGGAAGAAACACTATGTAGACACAAAGACATTTGCCTAACGTCCCATGGACTTCTTTTACCTATAGTCCTAGAAGTGCTCTACCATATGTGCACTGCAGAAGTATTAATCTTAAACCCTAGGGCTTTCTATCCTCTGTCTCCTAAATAAATAGCTTTTCAAAGTGTTGTAGCTGGAAGACCGTCAAGGCTTGTATCACCTGACATTTACTTAATGCATTTCTTTACTGGAGTCTCCATTACTCTCCTAGAGTCTCCCAGAGTTCTCTATGACATTCCGGGTGGGTAGATAGAAGACAAACATTTTCATTTTGTCTCCATGCTAAAAGGTCAAAATGATGACAAAATCGGAAAGAGAACCCACACCTTTCGCTTTATTGCAGATTTCATCCTACTTAACCTTTACCCAAACATCGGCTTCCTCTCAGCCTCTTCCTTAGCAGATCATCTTCCTAATTCATGACCATGCCAGCTGGGTAAGGGTGACTCCTAAACTATAATAAGAGGAGTAGTAAACTTAATTTTATATAGGATCTTGCACACAGCTCCATTACAAAATGCTGTGCCAACGTACGAGTTGTAGAATTACAGTGTGGCGCTACTGAATTAAATAATAAGGAACAGCTAATACTAATAATTAACTTAATTTATGGTCTTGTCGAACTGTCACAACTGAGGCAGCTCTCCCCCCGCCCCTCCTCTCCCCGTCTTTTCTTCTTCCTCCCTCCTCCTTTGGCAACAGCAACCAAATGATGTGCTGAGATTGTCATCTTAGTCATCACGAAGTCACTTCTTCCCTTATTCTTCGTTTTATGACCTTACTCTATCAAGAATTTCCAACCTTTGTGGAGTTACATCACCCCACCATCGTTCCATTTCACTACCATTTCTCCTGATGGCATGTACCTGGTGGGGAGGGTGCACCAGGATGCATCGAAATACCTTGAGAATCTGCAACAACTTCAGAAAGGCTCTTGATTTTTGCCAAATCAAGGCTGGCAATGACTCCCCTACATGGCAACCTTGTAAAGAGGGTTCTCCTCTCCACTTAAACCAAGGGACCAAAACTCAAACATGTCAGCAAGGTAATACGGGGTCACATGGCAGAAATTGGGAATGACTGTTTTGCTAGTGTCTGTGCATGATAGATTTCCATGGACACGCTGACCTCACTGGTAACTGGAAGTTAATTACCAGTCAGAATTCAAGAATGTTCTTATATGAACTTGATCTAAAAACTCATGCAGCTCACATTCAACACAGAATACCCATTTTTAACACATTTATTATTATTTATTAACATATGTAACACATTTTATTATACCTATTATACCCACATTTAGTGATACCCATTTTAACACCTTTATTAACACCTTTATTAATCACTTATCTCCCTACTTACTGACCCCCAGCTTCTAAGTTCTGAAGCAGGAATATGGGCCTTCTCTACAATCAAAATAATGTAACCTGGTGATCAACCTCTCTAGGGCCACCAAAGCAGCTCCCTCTGTAGGGTACATTTTTGTGGCCAAACCAAATTAGGATTAGGACTCGAAAGCTCTTTATATGGTCTGCTGCAGCATGAGGTGTAATTGTCAGTGTCCTCCATGCCCTGATAAAATTGCCAACTTACCTGAATAAAATGTATCTTAATAACACTCTATGTTGGGGAGGGGGACTTAGCAGGAAGTAGCACTAACCATTTTAAGTGTCTTTAATTATTGAATAAAAGTGATTAACTAACAATTTATTACTAGGTTAAGACATCAAAACAACTAAAATGAACATAGAAATCCAACATTGTCAGATTCTTCTAGACTACAGAAGGGTAACTGACATATTCATCTCCCAGCACCCCTCCCCACCCCGGCCCCCATGAAACTTTTCACAGGAACTCATGTTTCTCTCTAATACGTCCCTACATAGAAGTGACAGATGGGCGCAGGTCTGAGTCCCGTCAAGCTTGGAGTTACTTTTTTTTTTTTTTTTAAGATTTTATTTATTTATTTGACAGAGAGAGATCACAAGGAGGAAGAGAGGCAGGCAGAGAGAGAGAAGGGGGAAAGCAGGCTCCCTGCTGAGCAGAGAGCCCGATGCGAGGCTCCATCCCAGGACCCTGAGATCATGACCTGAGCAAAAGGCAGAGGCTTAACCCACTGAGCCACCCAGGTGCTCTCTCCCCACCCCTTTTTTTTTAATGTCAGGGGAAAGAGTTCTCTTTGTTTTCCTGAAGATGAACTTATCTGCTATTAAAAAAAAAACAGTACTCTTTAACTGTGGACCGAACCAAGAAAGATTTCCCATTCTTGCTCTTGTCACCGTATATTTTTTTCCAGTTTGGTTTGGCTGATATCACAACCAAAACAGAAGCCTTCCTGACCATCATCCTCCCAATTCTACTGCCCTGCAATATCTGCTAGAAAAATGATTCACTGTGTAAAACCATGTTTGGCAAATAGAATGGGAAGTTTCTGTTTGCAGAGTTCTTTGGTTTTAGCCTTTGCTTTTCCAGAATGAACACAGGCCCTTTCAGATTCTTAAAATCCAAGAGGGCCGAAATCCTTCTCTACAAGTCAATGTCTGACAAACATGAATTTAAATCCACTGGCACCATTTACTCACTTGCCACAAGTCTCTCTGAGCCTATTTCATCATCTGTAAAATGGGGCCAAGCCAAGTGAGAGCTGTTGGCTCTCCTGCCCCATTCTTCTTGTTCACTTCCAGTCTGTGTGATTAGCAGCCTGGATTTTACTGCCTATAATATTTACCACATATAGCAACTAGTTAATTACGACAATAGTTGATAGAAAATCATTTTTGGAAGTAATTGGACTACTCTGGAAATTTCCTGGGCTCATTTCAGAGGTTGTGTCCAAGAAAATAGGCAAAGACCAGGGTTCTCAGTCCTCCTTGAGCCTTGAGACCTCTCACCTTCCAACTTAACAAATGACCTTGGGTGTTTATTTATTAGGGACTGAAGAGCTTTTGTAAACCAATTACCATGAGTAAACGGCACTTATTGTAAAGCAATAAACAACAATAAACCTTGCCCTTATCTAAATTCATTGCTCTAAGCCATAGACCTGCAGGGAACAGTTAGGTTTAAAACTCACAGTTGGTTAAGATTGAAGATTTATAAGCACTCCAGTCCAGCTCCCCTTGGTGAGCCAACAATGCCAAAGTACCAAGTCTAGAAGGCCAAATAACCCACATAAGGGTCACCTTTGGTCTTTCACTGGGGGCAAGAGAGGAAAGGGAGAAGAAAAAAAATTCTGGGTTTATCCAAATACCTTTTTTCCCAGGACATATGAGTATGCAACACATTACAATTTCTCATCCAGGTATACTGATCAATAAAATAAATGGAAAAATCACTGTTGCCAAGTTACACATGGCGGGCTGAACACTCACATTTATCTCTATGCTCACAAAACAAATTCAGCAAAAAAAAAAAGTTTTTAATGACAAAAATTCACAAAGACTAAAAGAGCACTAGACAAACACACAGCAAATGAAAGAAAGAAATGGTATTCAGAGAAAGATGGAACCTAAACATCCTGGAGAAGCAAATCAGTTAGAGTCGCAGAATCCCAAAGACTCAGACCCTGGAGGCAACAGGTACGTCCAAGGGTCAGAGTGCTGGGCAGGCCTGAAAACAGAAGGATTGGTTGAACATTGAAATAAAACCCATTTATGGGGACGCCTGGGTGGCTCAGTGGGTTAAGCCGCTGCCTTCGGCTCAGGTCATGATCTCAGGGTCCTGGGATCGAGTCCCACATCGGGCTCTCTGCTCAGCAGGGAGCCTGCTTCCTGCTCTCTCTCTCTGCCTGCCTCTCTGCCTACTTGTAGTCTCTCTCTGTCAAATAAATAAATAAAATCTTTAAAAAAAAAAAAAAGAAATAAAACCCATTTAGATCACTTCTAGTTCCCTTTTCCCTTCCTCTTTTTCCCCTCCCCCACTCCTCCAGGATTCTGTTCAGGAGAGGGACACCAGACAGTTTGAAGAGAGCTGGACGGCGGCCCTGAAGATAGTTTGCACACCTGCCTGCTTCCCACACCTGGCTTGTAGCACATCAGCAGCTGGGCTCATAGCCCCAAAGGGCAAACTGAAGGATTTTTCTCGGAGGAAATGGACAGTCCTAAGAAAAACTGAGGTCCCATTAGTTGACTCAGATCCTAGCTGGAGTGACCAGATTCAGCAAATAAAAATACAGGATGCGCAAGTACATTTGAATTTTAGATAAACAACAGAAAATGCCTTCATGTAAATATGTCCCATACAATATTTAGGGCATGCTTTTATTAAAAAGCTATTTATTTTGTATCTGAAATCCAAACTGAACTCGGCCTCCTGTATTGTATCTGGCATCTCTCTATCCCCGACCCCAAATTCCAGTTGGTTTCTCACTGCCTCATTCTCTCCATTTTTTGTTTGTATGTTTGTTTATTTAAGTCGGTGCTTCATTCTCATACAGAAATACAGGCTGAGGACCAGCAGATGTGTGAGAAAGGCCTCCAGCAGGAAAGACAGAGAGGCCAAAACCAAGAAGGACACCCAGAAAAACAGAAACAATAAAGGAAAAGGAGAGAACTAAATGAACATGAATGAATGTCATCAGAGAGAAAAGAGAAAAATCGCTTCCATGAAACAAGAACAGCGGTCTATTAAAAAAGGAAAGAGGAGGGGCCCCCGGGTGGCTCAGTGAGTTAAGCCTCTGCCTTCGGCTCAGGTCATGATCTCAGTGTCCTGGGATGGAGCTCCGCATTGGGCTCTCTGTTCAACAGGGAACGTGCTTCCCGCCCTCCCCCCGCCACTTCTCCTCTGCCTGCTTGTGATCTCTGTCTGCCAAATAAATAAATAAATGAGGCAAGAGGAAAGGAAGGAAGTGAAGAAGAAAGGCCAAAGAAAAAGAGAGAATGCTTGGAAATTGAAAATATGATTTTTGAAATTCAAAATTTACTGTAAGGGAAGATAAATAAAGGAGTCCCGGCATGGGGCGTTGGATGAGGAAGCTATCCAAGTGGGGGCTACCCCAGCACGAGGCAGGAGAAGTACAAGATGAACATGGACAATCCATTGTGCTGGAAAGCAAGAAAGTGCTTTCAAGAGTGATGGGCACGTGTCAAAGGACACAGAAGACAACCTGAAGGGACTCCCACTGCTTAAACTGGGGACAATTTCAGTATTAAAACATAAAATGAATAAATTAAAAGTTTGATGAGGTAAGAGATATTTGCATAGTTTTCAATTAACTCCCCACTAACTACTTATTAATTATGGAATAACTGACCTGTCACTTCCCGAAGTGCTAGGATGCTATACATCAGACCAAGGACCTTCTCTAGACTGAGGCCAACTGAAAACACGTTGGAGACAATTGTTCAAACCTGAATGCAATCAAAGTTTCAGGCAGTGGTAACACAACTTCCTGATATTTGTGACTGTATTGTGGATTTGCAGGTTATGTTTTCTTGCTAGGAAATATGCAATAAAATCTGGAGAATGACAGAGCATCAGATCAACAATTCACTCTCAATGGTTCCAGGGGAAAATGTTCTATACACTGTACTTGCAACTTTTCTGAAAGTGTGTGATTATTTCAAAACAAAATAAAATAAAAATAAAAAATCATGCACTTGTCAGGATAATTAAATGGGCTAGTGTATATAAAAGATGATGTGTGTTATAAAACAGTGGTTTCCTCACATTTGGGTTTTGTGGTTCAATAAAACCTGTTTTTAATTGGGGGAGCACTATAATCCCCACCTTTTTATTTAGCCACAGAATGACATGAAGAAGAATAAAACAATCATCAATTACAACTATCATTTTATAAATAATCATTTCTGTGAGGAGCAACTTACGTTGGCGGATGTAAGGGCCTATTCAGCCAAAGCAGCTCCATGCTGGTTGAACTGCTATTTTGTTGTAAAACTTAAATTGTCACCCCCCTCCCCCAGGGGAACTTATTTAAAAGCAAGTCCAGGAAACCAGTCCCAGGTATCAAAGTCCAAGTACAAGGGTGGGTCAGACCAGGAGGAGGTATTCAATCAGTGGGGGCACAAATTGTCTCCTAGCTACTAAGGAGTATGGGCCCCCCCCCTTGGGAGCCTTTTGGCACCAATCCTAACCAAGGTGTGATAGGCTAAATCAAATGTCTACTAGGGTAAATTGTAATTCAATTGGTTGCCTAGCATCACTGCGGAGTCTCCTGTGTGTGTAACAATCTCATTGGCCACCTGTGTGTGGCCAGGCCCAACCACTTGGCCTTTGCTCTATAATAGTTAGTCTGGAAAGCAGGGAGGTATCATCCTCTCTGTAGGGGTCGCCCCATCGGTCTGTTTGATGGTCGGTCTGATTCCTGATGCTTGGCGCGAAATGAAGCTTTGCTTGACCTTTGCTTTGTATCAGTCTCACTCCTTGAATCACGGACCTATTATTGGGGTACCCAATTTTGGGGGACCCATCAGCGGGGACATAATCTCAAAACTTAAAAATCGAATACATTTGTTCCCTAAGTAAAACTCGGCACACTGCTCTTATTCTTGCTATTTTGCTATTGTACCAACTTGTGAAAATGTCTTCATGAACCAGATCATGTCCCTGTACTTGAGGCCCCCGCTCTCCCCTTCCCCTACCCGTTCACCTAACCTATAAGGTTGTACTGTCCAGTATGGCCACTAGCCACGTGTGGCTAGCAAGTACTTGACATAATTTTTGAATTAAGTGTAAACATAAGTAAAAAACACACACTGGATTTCAAAAACATAGTATGAAAGAAAATATCAAAAATCTCCCCCAATAATTTGTATATTGATTAGATGTTGAAATAATAGCATCTTGGACCTTCTGGGTTAAACATTATTAAAATTAATTTCACTCATTTCTTTTTACCTTTGTGAATGTGGCTACTAGAAAATTTCCAATTACCTATGTGACTCACATTGCATTTCCAGTGCACAACACTGCTCTAATGAATGGTCCAGTCTTTTCCAAATCAATTTGTGCACTTCCGTTGTGCAGAGCTGGGAGATGAAGAGAAATGGGGTTGGAGAGGTGGGAGGAAAGAGAAAAGGTGAAGGAAGAGGGGACATGAACAGAGAGCTTGGGCATTGAGGACAATTTGGTGGATTTGGTGGTAAAATTCTCTGTCAGATGCAGATTGAGAAAAAGAGAATTTAAAGAAGGAAATTTAAGAAGTTTAAATTTAAAAGGAAAGAAGTTTAAATTTAAAAGGAAATTTAAGAAGTGTCCTTTGAGATATAAATCAGATTCCCTTTAGCATTCTTTGAGAGATCTGCAGCTCTAAAGATTGCAATGCAAGTTTCATTTCTTCTTGGCTCTGGGATTACCATCTTTGATTTTGATTCTGGGAAATTGGGCCTCCGGAGGACCTCAGGATTTACTCAGTTACTTTATTACTCTAAATATTCATCGAATTAGTCCATGAAACTCTCTAGGACTTTTTTTCCCATCCCTTTTCCCTGTTCTTTCTACCCTTCCAACTGGGGCCTAGGGTAATATGAGAGTAGCTTGCTCAGTGCTAAAAGGACCCAACAACATTCCCACCCCTACCCTATTTGATCCCATCTCTTGCTTTGTTAGACCTCACACAACCTTCCTGTGGGACAGTCAGGTGCCGGTGGTCACATTCTCATGGAAGTCTCATCCCATTAAGGCTTTCTTATCCAGTAGGCTTCTTCTTAAAGATGAAAAATCATTTGCTTAATTTCGTATCATGCTCATCCGTTAATTATTCATGGCTCCCTCCCCTGGGGAAACCCACCTTCTGAAATATAGGAACATGTCCTCAGGACAAGAGCAAGAGAAGGAACGGACAGCAGCCATAGCCAACCCCTCAGACCAACTTCATGTGTGTTCGAATTCCTCAAGTTCTGGAGAAATCTAGAGAAGCTGCCATTCTTACAATAAATGGCTCAAGGACACATAGTCCTTCCATTTCCCCTTCCTTCACCTCTACCCTTTCCCCCACCTTTCCTTTTTTAGCTCTCTCCAGCACTTGTTTCTTCCTCTCCATCTTCCCCTCACAGTGTCTGGATCCTCTTTTGAACCCCATCATGGAGACAGGGCCAGTTTGTTCCTTCTCCAGAGGACATGGCACAGAAGACTTTCAACTGGCTCTAGAATGAACCACTGGTTGGGAAGACTTTCAGACTCCAGGAGGCAGTTGGAGAGGCCAGGGTATTTGGAAGAGTAGGAGCCTCTCCTGGGACTTGAAAAACTTAACACTTTCGTAACCTGCTTAATTTAACTGGATAAAGCCGGCCTTTCAGGGAGTCTACTCTAAAGGATCCCTTGGCTTATCTGCCACCACTGACCTGAGAGCTCCTTTGCAAAGGGGCACAGAGCTGTGGCAGGTCATAGCCTGAATTCTCATTCTGGCTGACTATATATGAGCAGTAATCGTTACAATGTCACCATAGTCAGAGCAAAAGACTTTCTAAGCATTGCTTTCTTCTGCAGAATAACACAGAAAACCATTGAGGGGAAATTCATGCAATAGCTTTTCTGGGCCCAATCTTTCTAAGGCCAGTTCATTCAAGTCTTCCTTCAAAAATCACTTCCCCAGAGATGCCCTTCCTGACTACCTTGTCTCTGGTAGCAATTTTCCAGTCCCACTCACCCTGCATAAATGCTACAGGCGGGCACTATAGCACCTTCAGTGTTCTTGCTCATACTGACTCTAAGAAGGTTAGAACATAAACTCCTGAAGACCAGAAACATTGTCTGCCTTAGGCCGTCCCTCCAATGCATGGCCCATCCTGGGTGCTCGGTGGTCATCTCTTGAATGAACGAGTGAGGTAAAGACTTTGGCTTTAGGAGGAGAGCCATACCCCTCTTTGCTCTGTAGGGAGCCAGGTGACCTGCAAATGTTCAGAACGTGCTGGATAACTGAACAAAGGCACAGTGGTGGAGGCCATTGTAGGTGCTGCCCTGCCTGGGGGAACCGGACAAAGAAGAGTGGAGTGCTTTAATTGGAAATGATACTCCCATTACCTTATTCCAAGCTGAGTGAGGCCAAAAAGGGTAGAATCCCCTGGATAGGTACTTGCCAAAAGGATTAGAAGAGAGGAAAGAAGAAAAGATTAATGGGAAGTCGATCACTCTAAACTTTAAAAGGTACGTACTGTACCTGGGAACAAGGCCAACGCCAAGGGGTGGGTGCAGACCGCATAACTTCAAGGGTAAGCCTTGGTGTGGAGGAAGAACTGTGTGGCCCCAGACTGCTGTGATTTGGTAGAAAATAGGTTAATGGGATCATTAGGGATGCAGATGGACCTAGATTTCAAGGAGAGCTAGGGCGTACAGGAGAGTCATCCCAGATGCCTTTTGGGCAAGATTTCAGGTAGAAGTGTGTGTGGGCCTCACCTCGCTCTCTTAGGAAGGGCATAAACTTAGGTGAGCCTCTCTGAACCAAGTAGACAAAGGCAGGTGGGGGTTTCCCTCCTTTTGAGGGCATCCATGCAAGTGCCTAGTGGCACGGGGGCAGGATCCTGCCAGCTGGGGTCTGCTTTGTTGGGCAAGAGAAGGCTGAGGAGGAGGAGGCTGCCTTGCACTGGTGGGAGCACTTTACTGTCAAAAGGTTTTGGGTCCATTATCTTATTTCACTCCCATTTCAAATCTGCGGGTCTGAGGGAACAGTTACTGTTTTCATGGCCCCTTATGAGCAGGGAGAATGGAACTCGGTAAGTTTGCAGCTTATCTAGAGTCAACTTGCTTCAAACAGTAGGGGAATGGTGCTCTCTCTCCACCAGGTTTCTAAAATGTAGAACCCCTGCCTCAGAATCACCGGGGAGAGCACCACCACAGAAATCTTAATCAGGGACCTCTAGGGTCAGAGTCCAGAAATCTGCATTTTTCTTATGAATTTCAGGCAATTCTTAGGCCTACTAATTATTTAGCCCGGTGTACCATCCTTCACTCTAAACCAGCCATTAGCTCAATTCTGAACGCATTGATTCCTGTATTCTTTTTTCTCAAATAGTCTCCCTTTGAACTGGGAACCCAAGGAGTTCCTTAGGAGAGAGATCAGGTGGTGGTAAAGTGAAGCATGAATGCACGTTGATAAGGCCTATTTGAACTCTGGGGAGGAACACTGGTTGAAACAATCATAATTAAATTGCAGACTGTAAAACACAGCAGAGCCTGGGAACCTGCTCTTCAGTGGTTAAAGCGACATGCAACCCGACTAGCCCGTCAAGTGTTCCGGGACTCAAAAGAATTGACAAAGAGCTTGGGAGTCATTGCAACTGGCAGAACCAAAGCTCCACGGGCAGGCTGGGGGCTGTGGAAACAAGATCCGCTGCAACAAGTTCCAGAGCAAAACAAAGGAAGCATTTTCAAACGGCTGTTGGACGTTTTATAAAGTAAGGACGGGGGAGGATCTGCCCCAACACCCAGAGCGTTTGAAGGAAATACCCAGGGCCGCTGGAGAATGGATTCTGGGGCCCAGAGGGATGGCAGGAGTCATAATCTATATTTTAGTGGAATGTACTCTGATTTTGTGGAAGTGGAAGTGAGTCGCTAGGAACAGTGTCCTTGACTGTATAGTAGTTCCTTGCATTTGCAGCACTCCTGATGGCTTAAAATCCTCCATCTAACCATGCTCATGTGACCCCACAGTACCTTAAAAATACAAAGTCTTGTCACTCTCCTTCACTGGCTGTAATCTTCACCCATGTTCTGCAGTAGTTGTCATCCCTGCTTTGCAAGCAAGAAAGTTTAGGCTTATAGAACGAAGGGATCTCCAGAAGAGCGCCCGACTCATTTGTGGAGAAGCTAGGACTCAACCTGGGAACTTTCCCTTTTCTACACCTGCCCCCCCAGGATTGATCCCTGCAAAAAAAAAAAAACAAACAAAAAAAAACTGTAGCTCTGGCAATCATAGCAGGTGAAGGCTATGGCAGATGAGAAGATTGAGGCACTTAAAGTACAATTGAGGCTTTGTCCCAGGTCGCGTGGTTATCAGTAGGGCTCAGATCCTGGATCCCGACTCCGGATGATTAGGTTCAAAGTTCATTCGTTCCACTCGGCCTGGCTTCCTCTCATAGTTTATGCGTAGCTACATAAAAATCACCCATGTTAACTCAGAGACTTGGAATAAATACCTTTAAAAAGGGAACTCCCTGAAGTATGGGAGCCCAAGAGATTAAAAAGTCATTACGGTGATTTAAAAGGCCATCTCTGGCTTTAAAAATCTTGGAGCTTTTGGCTTCTCACACCTTGATATTATAATCAAAATACTTGCAACAGGAAGCAGGACAGAAATACTTGTTCTCGGTGATGTCCACATTTCTCGGGTTGGTGTAGATCGTTATAAGCTCCAGACAATGGCAAAACCACAAAAGTCATCTCATGTTAGATGCTGGTCATAGGGAGAGAACAATAGAAAGGAAAATTGATTCAAATCATGATTTCTAATGTTAGCAGTTACCAGAGGCCGCAGGAGGACTAGCCCCAGGACAAAAGGTAAAAAAGAGTACGCTTTGCAGAGATGGGAACAGGTGTGTGTACAGCCATGCCTGTAGGAGCATTATTCAATAGCCAAAAGGTGGAAGCAACCCAAGCGTCCATCAACAGACAGACGGATAAGCAAAGTGTGCTGTATCCGCACATACAATGAAATAATCTGTAGCTGTTAAAAGGAAGGGAATTTTGACATGTTACGACATGGATAAACCCTGAAGACATTATGCTAACTGAAATAAGCCAGTCACAAAAGGACAGATATTGTATGATTCCTCTTAGGTGAGGTTCTTAGTGAAAATTCATACAGAAAGTAGAATGGTGGGCTCTAGGGACTGTGAGAAGGGGAGTTAGTGTTTTAACAGGTTTCAAGCTTCCAAAAAAATGAGTGTGCCTTGTTTTTTTTTTTTTTTCCTCCCTCATTTCCTATAGGCAATAGGGTTCTATGTCCTTAGGACAGCCTGGAGAATCTGGTTCAAGCTCCAGGTTTTTTTCATCCCTTTGCAAAATATTCACTGAACACAGCACTACAAGCAAACATTAGGACAAATCCAGAATGTGGGACATTATATGAGACAACCCGGCCTCTTTAAAAGTCAGTGTCCCTAAAAAAGAAATGAAGGGGAGATTATTCTATATTGAAAGAGACATAATCAAACACAATACATGCATGACCTACGATTGGTTGCTATTTGGGGAAAAAAAAAACACTCTAAAAGACATTTGGGGAACAACAGAAAAGGTGTGAATATTGACTTACTATTAGGTAATATTTAAAATATTGGAGTCCTGGGTGGCTCTGTCAGTTAAGTGGCTACCTTAGGTTCAGGTCATGATCCCAGGGTCCTGGGATCAAGTCCTGCACCAGGCTCACTGCTCTGCCGGGAGCCTGCTTCTCTCTCTCCCTCTGCCTGCTGGTGCTCTCTCGCTCTCTCTGTCAAATAAATAAATAAATAAAATCCTTAATAAATAAATAAATATATAATCAATCCTGTCAATTGTTCGAGATGTAGTAATGGTACTGGGGTTATGTAAGAGAACCTCTTCATTTGCGGGAGCTACATGCTGAAGTATGTAGGAGCAAAGTGTCATAACACTTGCCATTTTCAAATGATTGAGGGAAAAAATATATATGCACATAACAGCAAAGTAAGTGTACAAAACCTACAAATAACAGTAAAAACGGCAGTCATGAATAAAACAACTATTGAGTTGAAATGGTGTGTATACAGGTGTTTGTCACATTACTTTTCTTAACGTTTTTGCATACTTAGTAATAGTTATTACAGGTATGCCTGGGTGGCTCAGTCAGTTAAGGGTCTGCCTTTGGCTCAGGTCATGAGTCAAGGGTCCTGGGATCAAGCCCCTCATTGGGCTCGCTGCTTGGCTGGACGCCTGCTTCTCCCTCTCCACTCCCCCTGCTTGTGTTCCCTCTCTCTCTGCATTTCTGTCAAATAAATAAATAAATAAATAAATAAGTCTTTTTAAATAAATAAATAAATCTTTTAAAAAATGAAATAAAATAAAATGTGTGAACATTGAGTATTTATGGATTAGTAAATACGAAATCACTACTGGATACCTTCTCTAGTCAAATTCACCATCACTGCCAGTTACTGAGTTCAGGGTGTACCAGGTACTCTGCTAACCCTTCACACATTATTCCGCGTAATCACAAACACTCTATCAAGAGGGTGCTTTCCCAGTCTCAGGAGAGCAAGCAGAGGCACCCAGAGTAGGTAACGTCTCCCAGACTCCCAGCTGGTGAGTACAGTCAGGATTTGTAAACAGTCAGTCTGGTTACAGACAGGGTAACCGCTTTAGAATTCCTGTGAGTACTGGAGACAATTTTAGGCTTCGAGGCAAGACCATGACAGAGATGTGTGCAGACCAGAAAGCCTTTCAAAGCCCCTCAAACTATGGCCATTAAAGGTATATTTCTTTCTCTCTTCCTTTTTTTTTTTCCAAGTAAGCCCTAGACCCAACATGGGGCTTGAACTCACAACCACGAGATTAAGAGTCACATGCTCTACTGACTTGAGCCAGCGGGGTGCCCCAAGGGTGTACTTCAACCATGTGGGAGTCAGGTCTACTTGGGCTGCAATGCCCCAAGGTAAAAGCCTCTGTACCCAGGTTCTAGTGATGAATCTGGGTATTTTGAAACCCCCGTCCCCCACCCCACCCCTAGTCAGGGAAACTCTGGGTGTTTTACAGCTATTACTTCACCTGTAGTACTAGGCAACTGGTAGCAAGTATGATTAATTATCTCTAGTTGCAGCTGCGATCCACCTGGCCATAAACAATAACAACAATTACAACAGTGAAAATTTATCTAACACTTGCTATGTGCTGGGCCCTGTTCTAAGTGCCCAAATATACTAACAGATCCCCACAATACCCCCATGAGGTAGGTACACTATTATCCCCATTTTAGGAGATAAGAAACTGAGGCACAGAGGGGTAAATGCCCAAAGGCACACAAGGAACCTGATTCCAACCAGAGTCTGCTCCTAGCTTCTGTTAATCCGGAGGTGGACTCGAGAGTAGCCTAGTGGTTCTCGGCAGTCCCAAAGAGAATTTTGAGGCCTCTACTGGTCACGTGAACCTGTGTTCTGATTCCCAGTTCATTCTGAACTTGACCATGAAGGTCTTTTTTTCTTACAAAACAGCAGTAACTCCTAGGTGGTTTGATATCTGAGTGGATCGCCCCACCTTGCTACGTCCCTAGGACATGGGAGCCGGGCCCCTAACAAACCACAGGAAACTGGCAAGCTTATCTTCAACAGAAAGAAGAGAAGGCTTTCTGGTCAGCGTCACCTGATCTAGCCAACCACAAAGCCAGCCACTGGGCCCGTTTGCAAAGTGGGACAGAGCCGGGCCTGCCCCTCTCCTGGCCCCACCTGCTATATTCTACCCCTGCCACTGTCGGGCAGTGTTACAGGAACCCCTTACAGTAAGCTAGGAGCCGTGCTCTGTTACCTCTCCCGGGGACACCTCTTAGGATCCCGTGCAATTACCCCGCTCAAAGGAGTGCCTCTTTAGTGGCACAGTTTCAGGCATGACAATCAAATGAGTCAAGGTTTCCTTTCTGCTATAGGAAAAAAGACTCAAAAAGAAAAAAAAACAGTATCTGTCCCTCTTCACTGGCCATCTAGCCTGTCAAATCAGCCAAGGCTTTGTGTTCAGTGCTCTCGGCCCCCAGTTCTGTCTTAGCAGGTGGCAGCAGTTAACGAATAGCTTTTCTCCAATTCAAGAGTCAAGCCCAAGAAGGAATTAAGCTATGAGTGCCCGAAAGGATGGGATGGGGATGGGTGGAGAGAAGCTGAGGCTTCCTGGGTGAGGGACAGAGTTGCATTCTGCAAGCCTGGAAGGACATTAAGGGGAGCTTTTTCAAACGGCAGACATCCATGCCTCTTGTGCACTCTCTGGAGGTTCTGAGCCCTGGGGTGGCAGTTGACACCCAGCAGTCAGGCCTCCAAAATGTCTCTGCAGGAGGGTCTTAGTGGCAGCAGTCTGGGGAGAGGAGGAGGCTGTTCTGTTTACGTGGTTCTATATATGGGAAGGAGCAAATATTAATTATCTACAGGGAAGAGTGAAGACACTGACCCAGATTATTTGGGGAAGGTCCAAAGTTTCCTCAAAGCTCCTTCCACCCTCCCCCCATCCCAGGCGTAGCCCATCACTAATGCCTCCGGGACAGTCTCTAATTATTTGACCTTGAAAACACAGGCAAGGGCCTATGGCAGAGGGTGCAGGCAAAGCGGATGGTAATGTTGGAAACTTTTTAGTGTAATAGTTGCATCTTGTAACAAAAGAAGAAATAATGACGGTGGCTATTTTACTGATTACCTCAGACGCCTGTGGCATTCTTCTGCTACCAAGTAGGCCTCTAGATAACAGTGCTGCTCAGGGGAGAGGAAGGGGTGATTTTGATAATGATTAGTACCGAGGGTCCCACCAATCAGGCCAAGGTGGGGCTCAGAGCTTGGTTTCTGTTGATTTGGAAAAATAAAAATCTGCTCCTTGATGAAGTGGAACAAATTCATATCTGTTATTTAGGCATCAGTGGGAGGGCAGCGGGGGTGGGGGGCGCTGGTTTGAGTGATCCTCAAATCACCAGGCATCTGGAGAGGCTACCAGGCTCTGCCCTCCTCCATTTGCTGTTAGTTGGCAAAAGACAAATTAGTCCAGGGCCTCCTGGGCCAGAGTTTACAATGCAGAGTCTGCAAGAACGTCTGCTTTGGGAGCCACGCTGTTCTCTCTCTCAGCAGGTATAATTCCATCACATGATTGGCTTGGATCTGCTTCTCCCTGCTCCAGCCCAAGCCTGCCAATTCAGACAAGCATCGCTGAGAAATAAATAGTCCTTCTCTGCGTCAGCCCAGAAAATACTGGGGGGCTCTTCACATAGAATATAATGAGACTTTCCTGACTTCTGCAGTGAGAGAGGGCCTCTCTCCCTATCCCAAGGCCTATACACTGAACTTCCTCTTTGCAGGCAACTCACTGGCCTCAGTGGGGAAACCAGGCTGACCCTGCCCCCCTCTGCACCCCCAAACCTGTCCTGAGCTTTACAGCTCAATGGAAGACCAATCAAAGAAAGAAGATTTCAAAGAGAGGCAGAGGGCCCAGACCCAGGCCTCCACAGAGATAAGAACTGTGCTGCCTTGGAAACTTCCAGTACAACAATGCTGCACCTAACCCCAAGGGTTATTTCTGTTGCAGCATAAGATTACCTTGGGCAGATAACTTTCCCTGTCTGGGAACTGCTGACAAGGAAACCAACAGAAGGGGCCTTCTCAGCCCAAGTCCCAAAGATTCAGTCACTGAGTCCAGGAGAGGGAGAAGTCTCGTCATTGGTGGCTGCCTACCCATTTGTATTTCTTGTGGGGTCCTGGGAAGCCAGGTCAGGGTCTGACCTTCTTTCAGGCCACAGATGTTCTCTCTAGATGTCTGTAGGACAAAGCTGGCTTGGGAGACTCTGGGATTCTGAGCAGCCCTGACCAGGACCAAGAGAACTTAGATCCTATGGTAAATTACTTCCATGGACTCCTTGGGACTTGGGTCAGCCCCTGTGGTGACCTAGTGTTTTACCTGCTCCAATTACTCTGTTTTTAATTTAATTTTAATTTTTAAATTTTTAAGTGTTTTTAATTTAATAAGCCCTCATGTGAACATTTCATAGCAAAAAAAAAAAAAAAAAAGTTTTAAAACTCAGAACACCCCACGAACCAATTGTTCTCACTTGTGTGTTCACCTGCCCTTTCCTTGTCTACCTGTGTCCATACTGGGTGTAGAGCTGTTTTCTCAACACAGATAAGATTCCATTTTCCTTACCAGATAACTGCTACCGCTCACCCTCTCATTTCATAGCTCAGGGCTTCTAGAAGCTGAATGTTCGTCATTGGGAGTGCTTACTTAAACTTCACATTTTTCGGTCCCTTCTGGTGTGAGACTTGAGTCTGTAGGCCTGGGCATGGGACATAGGATCCTGTTCCCCTCCCCTGATACAAGAGCATAATATTGAAGGATGATGTTTCTTATAAACATATTATAGGGCAATAGAAACAGGATGGTAGGAAAACAAATCACTTTACCGTTTTCTCCAGTGCTGGTGAAAATACACAAGGGTCCCTCCGGTTCCTTAGCTGTCTCTGATCAATGCTGGATTTTCTTCATTTGTCCCTCAAGATCCACTCTTCACCTTTCTCGACCTGTTCCTTGCCCTAAGAGGCTGAGCCACAGGAACTTGAATTGATGGGCTCCCTTTGCCTTCCAGGCTCCAGGAGGAAAGGCTGATGAGGTTGGCCGATTTATTTCTCTGGTTCCTTCCTGTGAACTTACCCTCCCCATCAGCTTTCTTTCTGGGTTCCCTTACCTGGTTTTGCTGCCCTCGGCCCTTTTACACCTTTTACACCTCCTGGTTCCTGCCTTTACCAAACCAACAGTAGGACACCATCCCCTTTTCTTTGTCTAAGCCCAGCCTAGGCTTAGTAAGTACTGCCTTTATTACGCTTTCCTCAAATGACTCACTCCAAGGCTCTCTGTTGCCAGGCCCCTGATTGGTGTAACCTTTAGAACATTTTGCTTTTATTACTATTTCTAAATTAATATGGAGAAGAATTTAACTTAATTTTGCCCTTACCTAAGCTTCCGCAAGTGGGATTTTATTTTGCCTCGGTAAAATTTTCCCTTAGTAAAGCTAAAGTAGCTTATTTGAATTTTAAAAGAGAGAAAATAATTTGTGGTTGGTTGGGAAAATGAATACCGTTACTTTCAAGAGATAATTTTGGGTAAATAGGAAAAGAGTCTCATACATTGTGCTTTTGGAACAACCACTGCCAGGTGGTCCTGAGACGGGTCGGTCTCGGAAGCATTGGGTAGGCTGGCCCTTCAAGCACCTCACAAGGCAGCCTGCTTAAGACAGCAGCATCCCTTCTGAAGTGTGAGGAGTTCCCTCCATTAGGACCCGTATCAGTGAGTTTGAGATAAAACAATTTTATGTGTAAGTATAGCCTGCTCTACAGATTTTGGAGACTCTATCCCCAATGCCTGTTTTTGAAGTCCAGGAAAGCTGTGCATACATTTTTTTTTTTAATCTTAAACTCAAGGTTTTTTCTAAAATATACATTTCTCCATATTCCCTATTTTAAAATTACCTATTTTCTCCCACGCTCAGCAACAGCTCCTCTGTGAAGATCTTGATCCTTGTACATCTGGAATGCCGCTCTTACAGATGGTCCTGAGCCCCACAGAAGCCTTAGCCTGGATTCAGTCCCATAGCCTCTCCTCCAGCACCAGCACCTGACTCAGCCTCAGAAGCTCCTGGAAGGCGAGAGGACAGCATCCCAGGCCACCACCCCTGACTCCAGTCCTACCCACTGACCCTCTCCCATTCTAAATGGATTGTTTCCCAGAATCAATCACTTTCAAGATATTCAGTGGAGATTGATTATAAAGGTAGTGTGTTCATTACTGCTCTAAGTTCCTCATAGAAGCTCTTGCGAAAGGGCACCTGGCTGGCTCAGTCAGTAGAGCATGTGACTCTCATTCCCAGGATGGTGAGTTCAAGCCCCACACTGGGCATAGAGATCACTTAAAAAATAAAGCTTTAGAAAAGAAGAAGAAGGGGAAGAAGAAGGAGGAGGAGAAGAAACTATTAATGGAGTGCTGCTAAATATTAAGCTTTGTTCCTACTGTCCATGCCCCCCTCCCAGAAGCATCTTACATGGATTAGGCTAGGACAAGTTCCTGTATGTGGGAACTATAGAACAATCTGGAATGGAGGCAAAAAGTGACCTTGGAAATCAAATCCCCTTTATCTGTGTGTGTTCCCTGCTCTCCTCAACAATCTCACACCAGCCACTTCTTAAACAGCTTACCTTAGAATTGCCTGTGATTTTCCAAACCTTATCTGCATGAACTTACAGCATCTCTGCCAGAGGCTCCAAAGGCTGGTTGTCAGGCTTCCCTGGCTTCTGTCCCCTGAGCCTTCCCAGCGAGCTCTGAGCAGGAAACGGCTCCCTTGCCAAGTCAAGCCTGGCCTGAGCATTCTTCTGATGAAAAGCATGCCCTACCTGTCAGCTTCATCGGACCCAAATAATGAACAACAGCAGCCACTTACTCCCCAGTAAACAGTAGTAGTCATAGCAAAAGTTTTGAGGCAGGTGATGGTTTAATCAGAACTTTGTTTAGGGAATTTTTTTTTTTTTTTTCTTAAACTAGCCATAATGAAATTCGGACTTGCCCCTGGGGTCTGTGGGGCCCAAGGTATGGTTACAAATGGAGGTCCACATGCCACATATCAAGAAGTTATAAATCAAACTAACAAACTATTAAATAAAATACATTCCATCCCCCTATACTTAAAAATAAACTTACAGTGTGAAAGGCTAGGTTCAGATATAGAATGATTGAATTTCTCCGAGTTCCATGCTGGGAAGAATGGGGGACAGCTGGTCACTGGGCCCTGGCCCATTCAGTTCAAGCTCGGCCCCACATGGCAAAAGACCTTGAGCACATTTAATGGTCATGTCCAAGCTCCCACCTCACCCTACCCCTCTCCATAAACAACTACCCCTTGGGTACCCTTCAGGTGCAGAAACAAGTACTTTGGTGATGTGGTCTGTCCTCAGAACAATGTACCTGGAGAAAAGACTGACCCAGGCCCAGCAAATAGGCTGTAGAAGAGAAATGGGGACCTTAGGTGGGAACATTTCATTAGCCTGTGGATTCCTTACCCCATGGAGAAATACAGCTAAAGTGGTCCGGGGGAGAGAGGGTTGGCCCTACAACATGGGACCCAGGGCAGAGGGGATACTGTTGAAATAAAATAGTTTGGATACAGGACATAACCAACTTCAAGGAAATCACTGAAAAGGTCATGAGGGCTTCAGGCCAGATGGTAGCCCAAGAAAGGAGAGGAGGGGAGAGATAAGAGATGTCCAAGAAGCAGAGGCAGAGACCAGGGCCTTAGCCAGCTCTGCCTAGCTTTCTTGGAGCCTAGCATGTCCTAGGTTCAGCCCTGACAGATTCACATCTGCGCTTGGCTTTGTAGACGGTTTGCCATGTAAACCTTCCCTTTGCCTAAGCTTGTTACTATTCTTGACAGAAAGCACATCTCACTGTCTCACTCTTAATCTCACAAAACCGAACTGAGCATTGCTGGGGGTCAGGGGGAAGGGACAGGGCAGCTGGGTTATGGACATTGGGGAGGGTATGTGCTATGGTGAGTGCTGTGAAATGTGTAAGCCTGATGATTCACAAACCTGCACCCCTGGGGCAAATAATACATTATATGTTAGTTTTTAAAAAGCAAGCAAGCAAGCAAGAAAGAAAGAAAGAAAGTCAGACTCAGTAAATTATTACTTGGTCAGTTGCAAAGGAAACCAAAGTTTGCCCAGAGAGAGGGAGAGTAAAGCAAGAAAAGGGCTAAAGACAGGTTTGGGGGAATCACAAATTTGCAATACAGAAAAAAAGAAAAAGAAACAGAAAGAGTCCTCAAGGTTCAGGGAGAACTAGCTCACTAGGTTGAGGATTTAAGAAAGAGGGGCTGTCCAGTAGAAGATGAGGCGTGAGAAAAAGCCACTAAACTTGGCTACTTCAAGGTCATGGGTGACAAACGTGGGCAAATGGACACACCAAGATGCTGGGAAGATGTAACAAGCTCTTCACAGATGCTGGAGTCTTCCTCCTTCCCTGCTATCGGGAGCAGGTATGACTGCCCTGCCTGCTTCCACACCTCCTTCCACTGGGCATGCTGGTGAACCCTAGCACCCTCAGGGCCCAGGCTGGTTGGAAACACGTCAGAGAACAGGGAATGATGTGCCCCAGTCCAGGATGGGACTCCTTAAGGATGGATAAAAACTAAACAAACAAGCAAAGAACCACTGGATTCTTGGAGATTCCCCGTCTTTACCTAAAACTCTTGGGATCCCATTTCCTCTTATTCTGCCTCACCTCAGGAGAAAGGCAAATCCCAGCCAGGATATCAGCCTTCTCTTCCCCAGCAGCCAGCCAAGGCAAACCAACTTCCCACCTTGCTTGTCTTCTCTCAAGGGTGTGCATGTGTGTGTGTTCATGTGTGTGTTTTTGGGGGGTGCAGTGAAGCATGATCCCCTATGGAATCTTTCTCCCAAGTCTCAACAATTCAGGAGTAACAACAAACAAGTACCAATAACTTTCTATTTAAGGAAGCCCATCTACGGCTTGCTGTTCATACAGCTGATGACAGAAGAAGCAGGCTATGAAGCCTGCAGAGGGTTTTCCAGGAAAGTGGGCAAGCAGGAAGGACAGCCTGTGCCCAAATTCTCAGCTGTGATAGCAGCTCTAAGACAGTCACAGAAGAGAGAATTTCAGATGTGTGAGAAATGACCCCAAATAGGCAACAAACACTCCAATTGACTTCCTCCCCTTTGAGACCCCTCTCCACCCTATCTGAACCCCTTCCCACCCCATCCCCCACCCCCCAACCCACAACTCCCAACCTGAGTGATCTGAAGGCTGGGTGGCCACCAGCACAGTTCCTTCAGGCAGGGAAGGAAGGACAGAGGCCACAGCCCTTCCTCTGATGCTTATGAAAAGCAGATACAGCAACACACTATCAGCCCCTCCAAACACCCCTTGACAATGTGCTCCAAGAAGAAATTTAAAAACTACCCCTCGGGGTGCCTAGGTGGCCCAGTGGGTTGAGCCAGTGATTAGGTTTGGGCTCAGGTGAAGATCTCAGGGTTCTGGGATCCAGTCTGGGATCAGCCATGCTCAGCGTGGATTCCGCTTGCGATTTTCTCTTCTTCTCTGTATCCCTCACCTTCATGCCCTCCCTCTCCCTTGCAGATAAATAAATAATTTTTTTAAAAAAAAATTACTGCTCATTTGAGAAGTGGGAGAGCCCGATCTTTTCCCATTGATTTTCCCCCTTTTTTGATTCAAATATCTGCAGGCCAGGGGTGCTGGGAATCCCTCTTTACTTTCTCTTTGGGGCCATTCCTTGATGTCTTTCCTCCTTTCTCAGGAGACAGAATTTTTTTAATCCACCGGCTAAATCTGCTCTTTTCGCCTGAGGACCTGGAGGGGGTTTCCTTAGTAACTTCATGTGGTAGTATCTCCCTCGATCTTCTCAACTGCCTGTGGAGCAAGGACTGTTGTCATCTTCCCCTCACAAAAGAGAAACAGATGTTCTGGAAAGTCCAGTGACTTGCCCAAGGCCACTCAGATAATGAGTCCTAGAGCCTCAGATTGAATTTCTGCCTCAGGCGCTGAAGCCAGTACCAGGCCCACCAGATCTCAGGCTGCGGGGCTGGCTTGGGGCAGGAGGGCGCACTGAGAAGAGGAACCTCTAAGCTTTGTCTTTCCCTCCTGTCAGGGAGCCCAGACATGAGGAGTAGAGAGCACATACTACAAAGAGAAATAAGAAAGAAAACAGACTGGACCTTGGAGCACTGGCTTTAAACTGCTTTGACTGTCACCCATAGTAAAGAACACATTTTATATATTGACCCAGGACATTGTATAAACAAATTATATATACATGCATATACAAAGTTTTACCAAGAGTGATGCACTCTGATATATTTTGTTCTACTCTATTGTACTCTTTTTCCCCCTTTTGTTTTTTTAAAGATTTTACTTATTTCTTTGTCAGAGAGAGAGAGCACAAGCAGGGGGAATGGCAGGCAGAGGGAGAAGCATGCCCCCTGCCAAGCAAGGAGCCCTCCGAAATTTGATCCCAGGACCCTAGGACAGTGACCTGAGCCAAAGGCAGCTTTCCAACAGACTGAGCCACCCAGACATCCCCTTTTTTTCCCTTTTAATGATGGTTTTTGACTCACAAGATTGGTTTCTCTACCCATGACGGATCTTGACCTGCAGTTTGAAAAATGCTGCCTTAAAGCATAAACTTCATGTTCGGAAACAAGCTCTCATACCACTCTTGTATAAAGCGCCAAGTGGGCTGGTGCTCGACACATAATACGTGTTCAGGAAATACTTGTTGAACTTCTGGATTCTTAAGAAAATCTATAATCCACAAATTAAACAATTTGTTCTGGAAACTCTTCAGTTGGCTTTGTGTGAAAAAGATAACCCTAATTCCAAATCTCAACAGACAAATCATTCCCAAATGACAAAGCTATAAATTGGTCTCTGTTATGCATCTAGACCTGAAACTCTAAATGAAAATACTAGCAAATGGATTGTATTCAACAACCATGGTTAACTGTTCTGTACTGCACACTATCCTAGGGGCTAGAGATAGAGAAACAAATCAGACCCAGTCCCTGCCATCAACGAGCTGGGTTGTGGCAGGAGACTGAGAAGTGAAGCCAGAATTACAGTGCAGTGTGATGAGGGTGGCAAAGGCTGCCATGGGAGAAGAGGTGGGCTCCCTATCCCCCCTAGAGACCCTAAAGGAGACAAGACATGTTTCCTCCAAAGCCACCCCAGCCTATACTTGAAAAATGAATGGCGGTTAGATGGGAGGATAAGTAGAAGAGGGCTGTATCAGGCAAAGAGAATATCATATGGAAAGTTGTGGCAATCATAGTTGATTGCCTCCCTACAATGAATCCACATTTCCTGTCCCCAGTGTTCTAATTATTTGGGAAGTGGGGGTGGGGCAAGGGAGTGTCCCCTCCTACTCATTATCATTCAAGGGATAATTCTGATTAACATGAGCCATATATGATGGTCCCAGGCTCCTTGCCAGTTACTAGTTTAGGAACGGGCATAAAACCCAAGTCTGACCAATGGAGATTCAAGACATACCTTCTAGGAGGGGACTTCAAGACAAGTTTCCATGTTCTTAAAAAGAGGCTCTTGGTAAGAAACACCAGTCCTTCTACTGAATCCTGCATTGCCTTGAAGGGATGCCTGGTGGTGATGCAGCCATCTTGTGCACAGGAGGTAATCTAGTCTGGAGGATGGCAATCAAAAATATAGAAAAACCAGGGACCTCAATGGCCTTGGTGAGTAGCTGAATTAGCCAGCTCTAGAACTACTCTATCCCAGGACATGTCATTTAAGATAAAAGATTTTCCTCATTGCTAAAGTCCATTGATTCAGGGGTTCATGTTACTGTCAGTCAAAATGAACCTAAAGGGATACAAAAGCTATGGAGATATAAAAGGCATGTTCTGGGTTCTGCAAGGCAACAGTTGGATACAAAGTCCAGATCATACTGTACTACAAGCTTCAGCTTCAAAATGAGATACAAATAACTACTAAACAACTGGAAAATTCAACCTCATTTTTAAATTTTTTAAAATTTTTTATTGTGTTATGTTAGTCACCATACAATACTTTATTAGCTTTTGATAGTGGCCCAAGATTTATTGTTTACATTTAACACCCAGTGCTCCATTCAATCCATACCCTCCTTAATTCTCATCACCAGGCCAATCCACCCCCCCCTCCCTTCTCTCTAAAACCCTCAGTTTGTTTCTTAGATTCCACAGTCTCTCATGGTTCATCTCCCCTTCCAATTCCCCTCTTCATTTTTCCCTTACTTCTCCTAATGTCCTCCATGCTATTCCTTATGTTCTACAAGTAAGTGAAACCATATGATAATTGACTTTCTCTGCTTGATTTATTTCACTCAGCATAATCTCCTCTAGTCCCATCCATGTTTACTTAAAAGTTGGGTACTCATCCTTTCTGATGGCTGAGTAATATTCCATTATATATAAGGACCACATCTTCTTTATCCATTCGTTTGTTGAAGGGCATCTCAGGGAACATTCCTAAACTTCATAAAATCCATCCATGAAAAACCCACAGTGAATATTATTCTCAGTGGGGAAAAGCTGAGAGCCTTTCCCTTAAGATCAGGAACAGGACAAGGATGCCCACTCTCCCCACTGTTGTTCAACATAGTACTAGAAGTCCTAGCAACAGCAATCAGACAACAAAAAGAAATAAAAGGTCCCAAATTGGCAGAGAAGAAAATCAAACTCACAGATCAAACTCACAGATGACATAGTACTTTATGTGGAAAACCCAAAAGACTCCACCCCCAAATTACTAGAACTCATATAGCAATTCATTAATGTGGCAGGACACAAAATCAATGCACAGATATCAGTTGCTTCCCTATACACTAACAATGAAACTATAGAAAAGGAAATTAGAGAATCGATTCCATTTACAGTAGCATCAAAAACCATAAGATACCTTGGAATAAACCTAACCAAAGAGGTAAAGGATCTATACTCTAGGAACTATAGAACACTCATGAAAGAAATTGAAGGAGACACAAAAAGATGGAAAAACATTCCATGCTCATGAATCAGAAGAATAAACATCGTTAAAATGCCCATGCTGCCCAGAGCAATCTATACTTTCAGGGCCATCCTGATCAAAACACCATCAGCATTTTTCAAAGCGCTGGAACAAACAATCCTAAAATTTGTATGGAACCAGAAAAGACCCCGAATAGCCAAGGAAATGTTGAAAGAGAAAAACAAAGCTGGGGGCATCACGTTGCCTGATTTCAAGCTATATTACAAAGCTATGATCACCAAGACAGCATGGTACCGGCACAAAAACAGACACAGACCAATGGAACAGAGAGCCTAGATATGGACCCTCAACTCTATGGTCAAATAACTTTCAACAAAGCAGGAAAAAATATCCACTGGAAAAAAAAATCTCTTCAACAAATGGTGCTGGGGAAATTAGACGGTTATATACAGAAGAATGAGACTCGACCATTCTCTTACATCATACACAAAGATAAGCTCAAAATGGATGAAAGACCTCAATGTGAGACAGGAATCCGTTAAAATCCTAGAGGAGAACACAGGCAGTAACCTCTTTGACATCAGCCACAGCAACTTCTCTCAACCCCATTCAAAACTAAAACTTCAAAACTAAAATGTGATGCCATTTTTTATCTCCATATTGACAAAAGATCCCAAAGCTTGACAATACCCAATATTGTCAAGGGGAAACAAGTGCACCATTTGTTATGGGAGGATTATGCATGGTATACATCTACGGAAGGCAGTCAGGTACTATTAACCCTTGCTTGACAATCTGACCATCCCTGAGGCCAATCTAAAGAAAGACAATGTGATGGTCAGGCTGACAGGAGCATCCGGATTCATTCAAAGATTGTATTTTATTTGTAAATTGCTAAACCTCAATGTCCCATTCCAGTTCTGGACTATCTCTTTCAGGTTCCCTGCCCCCTCCTTCTCCCCCCACCCCCAACCAGCTAAGGTCCCACTGGCCACTGCACCATAGGCTGGTTTGCTACATGTGCCTTCTGTGAAAATCTTCCAGAACAATGCTCCATCTTTGAGTCTGTTTCTATGAAACCCAGTCTAAGATACTATATATGTGTGCAAACATGCACACATATATACACACATTTCTTTACAAAGGAAGCTACAAAACCTGTGTTGTCTAAAAAGATGTGAATGAATGAAAATAGATGTTCCTGGATAGGAAGCCAAAATATTACATAAATACCTGTTTCCTACAACTTCAGTTCTAGTTCTAGCAGAATCTTGTTTAAGGAAAAAAAAAACAAAAACAAACCCTAGAAGGATGTTTTTAAACATATGACAAGAAGAAAGAAAGGAAAACTCTAAACAGGCAAGAAAGAAAATGTGTTGGGGGAGGGGAGTTAAGGAGGAAATACTATCAAAAGTAAAACCTACAAAACAATTAAAGTAAAATAGTGGAACAGACAGCTTCCTAGAATTTAATAAAAAGATCAGTACTACATCTTAAGTTTCATAGAAATTTTAGTATACTAGGAAGATGTCACAATACAATAAGATAAGCAAAGTTGATTGTTGAGCAATTTGGGAGGAAGGGAAGAATTTAGATCCACATCAAAGCGAATTCTATTTTATATATTTATATATTTATTAAGTAATCTCCACACCCAACGTGAGTCTCGAGCTTACAACCTGGAGACCAAGAGTCAACATGCTTCACTGATTGAGCCAGCTAGGTACCCTGAATTTCATTTTATTTAAAGACTTAGATGTGCTTAAAACTACAAAGTCCATTGGGTTGCCTGGATGGCTCAGTGGGTTAAAGCCTCTGCCTTCAGCTCAGGTCATGATCCCAGCGTCCTGAGACCAAGCCCAGCATCCAGCCTGCTTCCTCCTCTCTCTCTCTCTGCCTGCTTCTATGCCTACTTGTGATCTCTGTCAAATAAATAAATAAATTCTTTAAAAACAAAACAAAAACTATAAAGTCCAGAAGAAAGAAAAAAAATAGGATTAAATATTTATCACAGTGCTAGTGGGAAGGCCCTTCTGGTGACTTTCTATCACATTGACATATTTTACTTTCTTCATCACACTTATAACTTTCTGGAATTATTTGCATTGTGTTTCCTTCATTGCTACCTAATTTTCTTTCACAAGATGATAAACTTCATGAGTACAGGATTACTACAGAGCAAAAATGAAAGTACTTGACAACATGAAGATTTCAGAAAAGAAACTTTGCATGTTAAAAAAAATCGCCAAAAGACAAATAATATACTAACAGATATATTTATAAAAAATATGACCAATAAAAGATGAATGACATTGTGATCTCAAGAATTTACACAAGTTGATAAGATGTTTTTTAAAGATTTTGTTTATTTTTGAGAGAGCAAGAAAACAAGCACAAGCCAGGGGAGGGAGGAACAGAGGGAGAAGCAGGTTCCCCGCTGAGCAGGGAGCCCTGCCTGATACAGAACTTGATCCCAGGACCCTCGAATCAGCACCTGAGCCAAAGGCAGATGCTAAACCGGCAAAGTGACCTAGACACCCAAGTTGATAAGAATCTTAAGACTTAGCTAATATCGGAACAGACTTGTAATAAAATAATCCACAAAAAAATTAGTAAGTATGTGGAAAAGTATTCAATGTTATGAGTTATCAAAGAGAAGCAGATTAAAAGAAGTATGGTATTTCTTTCACTAAATTAACTAAATTAACATTAGTAAATTAACTCTTAACTAAATTAACCTCCCCAAAATTAAGACGCAAATTCCCAAATCTGGGGCTGGTTATATTGGCACTTTTATTCATGGCAAATGGAATCCTAAATGGATGTAATCGATTAGGAAAATAATTTAGAGTCCCCAAAATGTTTATGCCCTGTGACCAATATATCTCTCTTAACCCCCAATATATCTCTTTAAGAGAAGGGATCTCTAACAGAGCAGCAGAAGCACCAAGCCATTGGCAAAATCCAGAATTCCATCCTGATATGGCCTTCCTTCCCAACCCATATTTTTATACTTGTGCTGTCCAATAGAGTAGCTGCTAAGCACATATGGCTACCAAGCACTTGAATATTTCCTGGCTCAGGAGTGCCTGAGTGGCTCAGTCTGTTAAGCATCTGACTCTTGGTTTTGTCTGGGATCATGATCTCAGGGCCGTGCTTTCAAGCCCTGTATTGGGCTCCTTAAGCCCGACTTTTAAGAAAAATATTTTTTAATGTATATATAAAGATTTCAAAGACTCAGGGTGAAAAAAGAAAAAAATAGATCATTAATAATTTTTATATTGATTACATATTGAGTTGACAATATTTTGAATACATTGGTTCAAATGAAATCTGCTATTAAAGTTAATTTGATCTTTTTACTTTTTTTTACTTTTTTAATGTGGCTATTAGAAAATTTTAATTTTCTAATTAATTACCTGTGTGGCTCACATTTTATTTATTTTGGACAGCTCTGTCCTAGAATTGCCCTAACCTAATGTGACCAGCATCCTGAGGGAATCACCTACTTGTAATTGACACTATTCTTTGTATCTAGTTGTACCAAGGCTGGCTTTTCTTCTAGAAGAAGGAACCTGGAAGTCTAAGTGGATGACTCAGCAGAGGAAAGTGCCTTCCCTAATGACCTTATTCCTGTACCTAAAATTCTCAAATGAACCACAGTGTTTGGTGGATTGTTGAAATGAAAGGAAGTCACACGGCAGTGTAAGTCTTTCCCAGATTTACAGTCCCCTATAAGCACTGGGTCTTCGACTTGGGTCCATCCATGACGCCACCACACAGATCTACAAATCTTAACAGGTTATAACATAGTACTGCTTAACATGCTCCAATGATTGCTCTTTCTTTCTGCCTGCCTTGGCCACAAAGCCCACAAGACCCGCTTCTCTATCTGTCCTTTTCTTTCTCTTCTCTCCACACAAGCCTCACTTCCTCAGCCTGGCCAGCTTCTCTCTCTCTCTCTCTCTCTAAGCCTCCAGAATACACCATTTCCCAGCCAGAAATGGCTCCTCTGGTTGCTTTCTATCACACCGGTATATCCTAGTTCCTTCATCACACTCAGAATTCCTGAAATGATTCCTGCTTATGATTCCTTCATTACCAGCCATCTTTCTTCCACAAGATAATAAATTTCATGAGAAGAAGGATCCTGTCTACCTTGTTCAACACAGCATCTGCGACCTCAGAACAGTGCCTGGTGCACAGCAGAGATTCTACGAATATTTGTTGATGAGTCTATGAATGAAGGACAAATGATTCCTCCTACTCTTCCCCAGATACACTTTGAGTTTTCTTGTCTCAAAGAAAGTCTTGCCTCAAAGTGTCTTTGCTTTCGCTGTGTCCTACCACGTAGACTCTTTATTCTAATGACCTAAAACAGCATACTTTTTACTTCAAGTATAAAACCACACAACTCGAAAGCATTTGATGATTCGGAGGTTTTTTGGTTTTTGTTTTTTTAATCACACATAATAAGTCCAGAAGTGGTGTCATTCCAGAATAGCCTAACTCAGTGGCTTAATGATGTCCTCAAGGAAGCATGCTGTCTCCAACCTTTCCCAGCTGCCACTCGTACCGTGCCAGCTGCTGTCCTCAGCTTTCCCCTTTACATCTGCTAGATGGCAACAGCAGCTCAAGCACTATGTTCTTACACAACATCTCAACCCCAGAGCATCTCAGACTTACAGGATTTCCCAGAAGTCTCTTCTGCAGAGTTCCCTTTTATGCTTCATTGTCCAAAATTATAGTACATGCTGCTCACTTCTAATCCAGCCCACATCTCAACCAACTCCTGGCAAGAGCTAAGGATGTCCTTGATGGGCTCAAAGAATCAAGATGAATTTCCCTCACAGGGCACGTGGAATGTTCAGTCACTTAAACCTTCGACTCAGGTCATGATCTCAGGGTCCTGGGATCCAGGCCCACATTGGGCTCCCTGCTCAGTGGGGAGCCAGCTTCTCCCTCTCCCTCTGTCTGCAGCTCCCCCTGCTTGTGCTCTCTCTCTCTCTCTCTCTTTTTATCAAATAAATAAATAAAACCTTTAACAACAACAAAAAGATGAACTTCCCTCTGGCTATTTCTGAGTTCCTGGTCCCCTGGAGTAGAGGCTGCTAAGACAACAAAGGAGTGGGATTAGGGTGGGGGGAAGGGTTCCAAAAGACAAATTGTTCTCAGAATAAACCACTGAAAGTTTCCAAACCACAAAACCCTACTAGATTTCCAAAGTACAGCTCAAATCTTGGGTCTTTCTTTCATTAATCCTCTGATTATCTTAAGCAGAAGTAGCCACACCCTCCTATGAATGTAAAACCTTGGGTTCAGTCCAAAAACTTTGTGGAGTCATTCTTAATTTCTCTCTTTATTCATAACCCCATACATTAGCTCTCTTGTCTATGAAATACATTCAGAATGTAATCTTATCTCGCCACCCCCGGTCCTGTTACCCTGGTCCAAGCCACCATCATTTTGCCCCTGAATTATTGCCTGCTTGTTGACCTCACGCTTCTCTTCGTGCACCCCTAGAGTCTGTTCTCACACCAAGGAGATCCTTCCGATATATAAATCAGATCATGTTACTACTCTGCTCAAAACCCTCCAAGGGCTTCAGAATAAAATCCGAAGTTCTCATCACACCCCGCAGGACACTCTGATGTACCCACCACTTCTGTAACCTTATAGCCTATGCACATACACACACCCTCTTGTTCTCTGCCTTCTAGCCACATTGACCCTCCTGTCCTTCATAGAATGCACCAAGCACACGTTGCCTTTGTACTCACTATTCAGCTTGCTTGGGAAATTCCCCTAGACCTTCTGATGACTTGCTCTTTCCTTTTCTACAGGTTTTGACTCAAATGCTACTTTTCCAGAGAGATCTTCCCAGACCTCCTCTCCAGAAAAAAATCACCTCGCTCTGCTTCATTTTCCTTCAAAGCACTTGTCACATGTTGGCGAATTATATATTTACTCATTTACACTCTGTCTTGTCTCCTTAGAACCTAAGATCCATGAAGCCAAGAGCTTTATCTGTGTTGTTCACTGGTTTAGCCTCAGTGCTTACCACAAAACAGAGCATGTAACGGGTGCTCGAGATGCTGCTACTGAACTGGTTGCAACTCCTTGAACCTCTGTTATCTGCCTGGTGTTTTTGGCATGGTTTCTGGCCATTACCTTTGCGCATGCTCATATCTTGTCTCTTGAACAGGAACATAAGCTTCTTTAGGGTATAGCACAATTCCTGGCATAAAGAGACCTTTGGCACCAATTAACAAGAGTAGGGCCCCATTCCGTTGCTCATAAGTTTACATTGACAGATTTAGAGGGAAAACACATTAGGGGAATAAGAGCTGTTATCATTTTACCTACCCTGTACTTGGCAGGACTCTGAAAAGCTGAAATATGGGACAGGACAGCATATTCGGGACAGGGTGTGGAGCTTGCTCTTCTGCCCTAGAAGATGGTCCAAATTAACTCCTTGAAGAAGTGGAGGGCAGCATCTCTCTGATATTGAAAGAAGGATAAAGGGCACATTTCCTACCCCCTACCCCATGATTTCCCCTGGAACTGGTCTTTCCAAGTTTGTTTACAATCTTGAAGTACTTTGCAACGGAATGGGGCCCTACTCTTGTTAATTGGTGCCAAAGGTCTCTACTAAACAGATGTTACACAGAAGTAGAGCAAAACCAAGAGTGGTTTAAGGTCACCTTGAGTCACTACTCAAATTTAGGAAGGAAACTCAGACTTACTCCAGGTCCCACCCCCCAGCTGCAGCTCACTCCAACCTCCCAAGTACACTGTGGAGGTCCCAAGAGGGGCATCTGAGCCCCTGGAGAGGAGGTCCTGTTAGCCCATGCTCTCACTTCTGCACACAGTGCTCTCACGCTAATTCTAGCAGCAGGGCCATTTACCAGACTCAAGGGAACCAGACCATTTTCAAATGTTGGTAACATTACATTTGCCAGCGGAGAAGGGGACAAATGAGGAGACAGAAGACAGAGCTTTTAAGAGAAGAAGAAAAAGATATCATTGGATGTACGCTAAGCCAAAAAAGCAAATGCCAGGAATAACTGTGAGCATTGTTTGAAGCCAAGTCTGTGCAGAAGGGCCCCAGGTGGAGGAGGAGGCAGGAGGTAAGGTGGTCTGAGGACGCAGAGCAAATGCCCCACAGGGCGGGGCAGGAGAAGAGGGACATATTTTAAGCAACCTTAAAAGACTCGATTTAGCATCCTGCAGGAAATGAAAAGCAGATGGGTTGGTTTGGAACTTGTTTACATTTGATTGGCCTCCTGAGGCTTCCAGGGCATGGTTAGGATTGGAGAGAAGGGGTATTTTAGGCAAATATAAACAGGTGTCCGTTCTGAGAGAGTTGGGCCTCCCTTAATTGGCTTATCTCCTCACCCCCCCCCCTTTCCCCCCAGGCAGATCCTCATTCCCCCAGTCTAGCACAGGTCTGGTTGGAATGGTATCAGCTTGATTTAACTACGGATCTACTTGCACCTTCTTAAGGGAACTAAAGGCTAACGCGTCTCTTGCCTTCATATCACACCCCACTGAGCAGAGAAGCAGAAACAGAGGCCTGGACTTGGGGGAATGGAGCGGATACAAAATGGTTCACACCAAAGGTTCTGAAGTTCGTAGAAAGCCCCACGTTAGGACACAGACTCCTGGGTCTGTTCAGTAGACCTGGGAGCGGCCTAATGGGCACACACCAGGGTCACCTGGCATCAAAGCATACGGCTAGCTGGGCCCTATCTGCCGGGACTCTGATGTTAACAGTACGGGTGTGACTTTGGCACCGTTTAAAGCTCGCCAGATATTTCTAAGGCACAATCAAGGCTGAGAATCACTGGTCTTCTTCTCTCTTGCCTGCCATTAGTATTATAGCTTCAGCTTTATTTCAGTTAACCTTCAAAAGGTGGCCTCAGAGTGATTAGGATCACAAGAGACCACAGGATCCAAATTAGACTTAAACTTAGACTGGGAGGGGGAAAGGGCTAAAAAAAATATTGCTCTCTGAGACACAGACTATCAAAAATTTATGTAAATGCAGGCAATTACCCTTTTATGTAATCTGTCCAGGAAATAACACTCCTAAAAAATGTTTCATAAGTAAGTTGCTGCTAAGAGGCAGCAAAAGGAATCATCTTTAGAGCTTATCGAGGACTTACTATGCACCATGGACTCATCCTAGTACTTCCGTTCTAAACCAACTTAATTCCCACAATAACTCAATGCGGTGGGTACTGTCGTCATCGCCCATTTAATAAATGAGGAACCAGAGCACTGGAAGGGGTTGTCATCTGCTCCAGATCACACAATTAACAAGTGGCAGAGGGGGCTTTCAAACTTTGGGGGATGCCTGAATTACCTCCAGAGACTCTTCAAGGTACAGATGACCTGGCCCCATCACTGACCAATTGGACCAGGATCCCTTGAGGTGGGTCTTTATCAAATTATTTTTTTTAAGATTTTATTTATTTATCAGATAGAGATCACAAGTAGGCAGAGAAGCAGGCAGAGAGAGATGGAGAAGCAGGCTCCCCACTGAGCAGAGAGCCTGATGTGGGGCTCAATCCCAGGACCCTGGGATCATGACCTGAGCTGAAGGCAGAGGCTTTAGCCCACTGAGCCACCCAGGTGCCCTATCAAATTATTTTTAACAAACTTCCTGGAGAGTCGGTTGTTCACCAAGTAATGAGACCACTGTTGGGATATAAAATGAAGGCTTTGGAATGCAATTACCCTAGACCTTTCTTCCTCCACCACTTATAACTGGGATCTTTGAGCAAGTTACCTATCCTGTCTCGGGGCTTCCATCTCTTCACCTGGAAACAGGAATGGTAGTAGTTTGGGAAATTGTTCTGACGAGGACTTGGGTCTAATGTACTTAGTACAGTGATCGGCTCATTGGACAGTGGAGCAGAAGAAGATACTGAGACTTCAACTGGGTCTTCCCCGTTACCATCAACATCACACACTTCATTACCCTCTCCCACCCTGCATGCCCTGCCCCAGGGCAAGGTGGGATGGATACAGCTTTAATGCAAGCAAAATAAAGTCAGTTGCTTAGATTTTGAGATTCGATTAAGATCACCGAATACAAAAAAAGTATTTCTGAGCATCCAACAACTGTTTGGCCCGAACCAGTAGACAAATAAAACTGGCCCAAAAGAACTCCTTTCCCCTTTTCATCCAAGGTACCCATCCCTCAGGCACTGTAGCAGTGTTACCTGGACTATAGGGGTGTATGGTTTCCCAGAGAGGCCCTAGCCCCATCATCTTCCCAGAGGGATCCCCTCAGAAGCAAGAGGACTGTGATTGGGAGTAGAACACTGGACAGGCTTTAAGAAAACTGAGAGAGGCAGAGGTTCATGTGTACTTGCCCTCTAGGGACGGACGGTCGCTCACCCCAGAGCTGTGCTTATGCCACAGTGAAATGGAGTCAACGGAGAATAGCTGGTTGTATGGATCACAGGGGAAATTAACAAAAGGATAACCTTGCTTCCGGTGGCCCCCAAAGAGGTGTGGGAGAATAACAGGACCTTCTTCAAAACCTGGAAAGGGCTCTAAAGTTAATTAATTGGCTGAGTGTGACAGCCAGCAGTCCCGAGGAGTCCTGCCATGGAGGAACCGCCATGGAGAAGCTGAGCAAACCAGATGGACACGGAGCTGCCTCCAAGGAGGACACTGGAGACTAGTGGGGAGGGATTCCATGACCAAAGACAAGATGGGGCAGTCATTCACCTTGAGAGTGACCAACTCAGAGTACATGGTGTTATATGGTTCCCCTCTCAGTCCCCTACCACGGGATTCCATCTAAAGGAAGGCAAGAGAAAAAGTGTAAGTATGAATTCATCTCCTCAGTAGTTAACAAGCTGATTTTTCCGCACCAAAGAGAAGGGAGTATGAGATCAAAGTTATGTTCTGTTTTAGAAAATCCAATATACACTCCTGAAACTGTCTCATAAAACTAATATATACTAATTAAGACTGTCCAGTTTCCTCAGACTCAGAAAGACATCTACTATGACTCCCTAAAAAGTAACATAATTGTTCATCTAAAATGGACTTAATCAGCAGATAATCTTGGAAATGGCAGCTTGTCAATGACAAGGAAAAAGTTTTTGGTAATTTCAAAAAAACAGTGAAAACTAAATACTGGAAGAGGAAACTCGAAGCCCAGCATCACTGCAGCACGCACAGTCTGTGGGGGGAGACACTGAGTCTGACTGGGCTGGGATTCCAGGTTCTGGGCAGTGTCCCCATAGTCAACACCCTGCTTCCGGTGTTCTGCTGCAGCCTGGGTGTGGAGCCCAAGAGCCTCCTCAACTTGCTTTGCTACAATTTGGTGTTCACCAAACAATGACCAACTTGGTCTTCCAAATGCTGAAAGAGAACAGTACAGAGAGTAGACAAGGGCTCTGATACACGGAAAGATGTGGCCAGCCCTACAATTCACACGTTGGTGTTCTGATGCATAAACAAGTCTCTGGAGAGATAGCTCTCTCTAGGAGAGATAGGGTTGCCAGATTTAGCAAATAAAAATACAAGTATTGGGGCGCCTGGGTGGTTCAGTGGGTTAGAGCCTCTGCCTTCAGCTCAGGTCATGATCCCAGAGTCCTGGGATCAAGCTCTGTTATCAGGCTCTCTGCTCAGCAGGGAGTCTGCTTCCTCCTCTCTCTCTCTGCCTGCCTCTCTGCCTACTTGTGATCTCTGTCAAATAAGTAAATAAAATCTTTTAAAAAAAAATACAAGTACTGTATGGGACATACTTAAACCAAAAAACTTATTCATGGTTTATCTAAAATTCAAATTTAACTGGGTGCCCCGTATTTTTCCTGTTGACCCTACCAGAGTCAGCTACCTGCCAGGGAGATAGATAAAATGGAGGTCCTACATGCGCCAGGCTGAGGACCAATGCTGTCCCCAAGACCACCTTCACCAACATGATGTTGGCCATGGAGCACCTCCTGGGTAACAGGCCCAAAGTTAGGCTTAGTCTCCCTCTCACTCATAATCTTCATTCACTCCAATCCTTCTCTTCATTTATACACAAAATAAATAACCTCCTTGAGCTTTTCAGGGCTCTTACCACCTCCCTGTTCATACCGAGACCAAATTTACAACTTGGATGAGAAATGTGTAAACTTGAAAGCCATTTCCTGATGGCATCTAAGGGGATAAAGTGATCCCTGTAGGGTCACTTCATTTGTGCTCAGGAATAGCAAAGCAGGAGGAGACCACAGAAGAAGTAGAGGGGAGGACTTCAAGTTCATGATCCCGCAAGTGAGGAAAGAGCTTGGGGCACATGGCTGGTTCTAGCAGTAGAGCCTGCAATTCTCAAGTTCAAGACCCACATTGGACATAGAGTCTACTTGAAAAAGGAAAAGAAAAATGTTGCTTTCTTTTCAAGCCAGCTCTCCTCCACATTAACATGTCACAGGGTGTCAGTATCATCCTCTTGACTGTGGCTTCCTTTTGTCATAAGCTAAAGAGGTTTCTGCCCAAAGAGAGACAACATAGATTCTTTATCCCCAGACCAGCTGGAGCAAAGTTCATGCTACTTGACTCAAGACATCATCTTGCTCCTCCATTCTAGTCATAAAATGTTATTGCTGCTAAGGAACAAAATAAAGACTCTCTGGTGAAGTGTGATTTAGGCCATTCCTCTACAATTCTGGTTTTAATTCATTGCTGGCATTTCTGAAGTGGTTGAGGGTGAACCTCTGAGATAAATGAGTCATCCTGGTCCTTCTATTTCTTCTGTTTCCCATTATTTTCTAACTTAAACATTTCAGAACTAAGGATTAATATGTCCTCTCAGTGCTGGCAACAGGCAAGTCATTCTATAAACTATATTGGGAAATTAATGGACTTCCATTTGGGGAGAAGTAAACAAAAGTAGATAATATATATGCCTGTTTATCTATAGACACACAGTATTGGGAGCTGAAGAATGGCCAAATAGTTCTAAGCCAGGCTTGTCATTAGGTAAAACAAACAACAACAACAACAAAAAAAACCCAGTCAACAACAAATTTGGTTTTTTTCAAGCTGTCGAATGGAAACTGAGAGAAGTAAAATGTTCAACTGAAGCTAGAGGAGATTTGGAGTTTTTCGAAGGATGTTTTAAGAAGTTAAGAAGATGCTATATTTGCTCCCATGTTCTCAACCAAGTCAACTCTCCTGTGTGGCAGTGAAGGCTGCCCTCAGATTCTGGGCTTCTAGGGGAATTTGGGAGGATTCCCTCCTCCCATTGTGACATGGTCTTGTGGTTTAATAAATACGCTCAGGAAATCTCCTCAGACAAGACAGAGGATCACAAGCGAAGGGAGGGAAAAATGAAACAAGATGAAACCAGAGAGGGAGACAAACCATAAAAGACTCTTAATCTCAAGAAACACACTGAGGGGTGCTGGAGGGGGAGGGGAGATGGAAGGGATGGGGTGGCTGGGGGATGGACATTGGGGAGGGTATGTGCTATGGGGAGTGCTGTGAATTGTGTAAGACTGATGAATCACAGATCTGTACCTCTGAAACAAATAATATATTATATGTTAATTTTTTAAAAAATAAAGAAAATGATACACACATACACACACATATAGACACACAGAGTGTAACGTAATGTAATTCAGCCTTAAGGAAAAGAAGGAAATCCTGTCATGTGACAACATGGATGAACCTGGAGAACATTATTGCTAAATGAAATCAGCTAGATATAGAAAGACAAATATTTTATGATATCGCTTCAATGTGAAATCTAAAAATAACAATAATCATAATTTTTTTTTTAAATAGCCAAACTCATAGAAACAGAGACTAGAATGGCGGTTACCAGGGGTTGATTTTCCTCAAAATCTGAGGAAAGGTTAGTTAAAGGGTACAGATTTTCAGTTACAAGCTTAGTAACTTCCAGATTTAATGGACAACATGGACAATATTTAAAAAAACTGTGCTGCATACTCGTAATATGCTAAGAGAGTATATCTGAAGCATTCTGATACCAAAAAAGGTAACTATGTGAAGTAATGGATATGTTAATTAACTTAATTGTGGGATTTACTTCACAATGGATACATGTATTAAATTATCTTGTATACTTCAAATATATCACAAATTTGTCAATGATATCTCAATAAAGTTGGAAAAATATTGTGGAAAAAAAAAGAAAGAAAGAAAGAAAGAAAAGAAAATCTCCTCAGATTAATCACCTGGGTGGTTTGGGGAACAGAGACAGAGGCAGTCAGAAGCCTTATAGGCTCCTTCCTTGGTGGGCTCTCAACAGCAAGAAGGAGGGAGGACCAACAATGTTGTCAACCACAGTGTTTGCTCTTTCCCCTCCAAAGTGCAAACATGTCTCCTTAGCTATTGGCAAGAACATTATGAGAAGCATCCAACCCATTTCTGTGTAAATGTAGTCCTCACACCACATATGACATTTTGATATTTTGATAAACTAACATTAGTACAGCACCCTACAGTTTGTGAAACACTCTCAGACACGTGACCTTATTTGATTTGGTTGTGCACAAGCCACCCTCAGGAGCCTTCGGGAAATAGTGGATAAACTCAAGTTCTCCAGAACTTGCAGTCAAGGAAACCCATCAGTATTAACTTAAGAAGAGTATCAGTTTATTTGGTAACTGAAAAAAATTACAAGGCAGGTTGTACAGTGTCATACCGTATATGTATAGACATAGCTTTATTTGTATATCTACACTCCCACAAATATATAGATATATGTATATGTACATATATTCAAACGTTTGTGTGCAATTTTATAAGGAGCATTATTTTTATGTGATTTGTTATGTATTTGTAATATTCTCATTACATAATATTTTATTAATAAACATTATAATAAGGTGCATTTAAAACAAAAGCTTATTGTGGTGATCACTCCACAATGCATACAAATATCAAATCATTACATTATATACCTGAAACTAATACAATGTTATATGTCAATTATACCTCAATAATAGGTAAGTAGATAGGTCAATAGATTAACAGATAAATAATCTGGGTTGAAAAAAGAAAGCGCTTTTTCTCACGCTCACTCAAGGGAAGTTGATGGTTATCATGTTGTAAGAGTCTAGGTTGTGCTGCATTTGGAAAACGGGCCTTAGAAGAAAGAAGGACTCTGACAAAAAGGCCAGGACCCCACTCCAGTAATTTTGTCCCCCTGACCCTACACCAACCTGATGATTGCCAAGGGCTAACATGAGAGCTATATTGTTGGAGAAAGATACCTTCTGTCCCCTGACAACAGCCCCACCTCCCCCAGAGGTGGTCCAGTCACATCCAAGTCAGAGGATCAGAAGCATGAGGCCTTATATACATTTTCTGGGGCCAGCTTAGCAGATGGTCCTGGGCTTGTGCATGATAGAGTGAAAACAGGAAGTGATGGCAAGTCCTGCGCCTGTTTTCAGGTAATGCTAATAGGAAGAAGAAGACTTCGAGTCTGGCCCTTCGGCGTTTGGACAGCGGCATTTCTCCTTACTTACATGCATCCACGGGCATGATCGTGAGCTCTCTGGGCTTCGGTTTCCCTCTCTGGTCAATGTGACCAATAATACCAATAGCAGAGGATTATTTCATGGGCACATCTCAAGTTTTGCTCTCCAGAAATGATGAATTGCTGCTTGTCCCGGTGACCAATCAGACTTTGCCAGGATCTCTCGTTCACTGCATCAGACTGAATTTCTGTCTCCTTGTGAGTGACTCCTTCTCGGGTCACTCCTGCTGCACTAGAACCCTCTCCCTCAAGTGTTCCCTCCCGTATTCCTATTGCTCCACCTGCGTTTGTGCCACCAACATCTCTGCCCCAGGTTGTGGCAGCTGCCTCTAGTCTTGCTCCTCCAAAACCACACAACACGTAGCTTGCAAAATGGTCTTTCCATTTCCATTTCCATTGCATCAGCCTCAAGTATTCTAGTGACTCTACATCACCTCTAAAGTCAATTCCAAATTCTCAGCACAACCCTAAAAGACTTGTCTACCTTCCCAGCATCATCTCCTATCGCATCATGTCTCATGCAACTCTGAGCAAACAGAACTTAGAGTTTCTCTCTTGCCTCCATGCTTTGTGTATACTATTCTCTTTGAGTGGAATGAGTCCATTCAGAAACTGAGTCAATCGGAATTGAGTCATTTGAGTGGAATGAGTCCTCTTTGAGTCCATTCCCGTGAACGCCCAACATCTGCCCAGCCAACTATTCCTTCGAAGTTAGCACAGGCTGCACCTTCTCCAAATGGCGATTAGATGCCTCTACCCTGCACCCCAATCAGACCACATGAACTAACTCTATCATAGTACTCACCACACAGCATGAGAGTTTTTGTTTTCTAAAAAGAGGCTGCCCTTCTGTCCTAGCAAAGGACTCAATACTGGGTGCCTGAGTGGCTCGGTGGGTTAAGCCGCTGCCTTCGTCTTGGGTCATGATCCCAGGGTCCTGGGATCGAGCCCCGCATCAGGCTCTCTGCTCAGCAGGGAGCCTGCTTCCCTCTCTCTCTCTCTGCCTGCCTCTCTGCCTACTTGTGGTCTCTGTCTGTCAAATAAATAAATAAACTCTTAAAAAAAAAAAAAAAGGACTCAGTACTAGTAGCATCACTGGTGCAGGTGAAACTCAAGGAAGAGGCAAGTGTCTGTTCTCTCTGGTTCTGGCAGAAAGGCAAGGTCAGGTTGGGGTGCAGCGGGACCTACCACCGGGTAGTGCTCCTGAGGAGAAATCCCTTGTTGCTTTTCCTTTAATAGGTCAGTGTGAAAAGAGCTCTGCTAGGTAAGGGGTGAGGAAGGGAGTATTTTGGAATTCAGATGCTAAGTAGTATGAGTTTAGGGGCCCACTGCTTAGAGAAATGTTTGAAATGCCTAGCTAGAGGCCTTGAGGCCTCCTAGTCCCATTAGAAATTGAGGTTGGGTACAGCCAGCCCCTCCTGTTAGAGAAAGAGGGAGCTAGCCCATTGCCAGGCAACCCCAAAGAAAACCCCTAGGGCAATCCACTGGCCAATCCTACTTGTCACAGCATACCTCCCACTCATATCCCCAAAACCCAGCTAAGTAATAGATGAAAGGTATACAATAGGGGTGCTTGGGTGGCTCAGTCGGTTAAGCATTTATTTCTGCCCAGGTCATGATTTCAAGGTCATGAGATCAAGCCCCGAGGTGGGCTTCAAGCTGAGTATGGAGCCTGATTAAGATTCTCTGTCTCCCTCTCCCTCTGCCCCTTTCCCCATCCACCACTTGCACGCATGTGTGCTCTCTCTCTCTTAAAAAAGTGGGGGGCACCTGGATGACTCAGTAGGTTAAGCAGCTGCCTTTGGCTCAAGTCATGAACTTAGGGTCCTGAGATTGAATTCCGCATCAGGCTTCTTGCTCAACAGGGAGCCTGCTTCTTCCTCTCCCACCGCTGCTCCCCTGCTTGTGCTTTCTCTCTCTCTTTCTGTGTGTGTGTGTGTGTGTGTGTGTGTCAAATAGATGGATAAAATCTTTTTTTAAAAAAGGTACTCAATAGGGGCGCCTGGGTGGCTCAGTGGGTTAAAGCCTCTGCTTTCGACTCAGGTCGTGATCCCAGGGTCCTGGGATTGAGCCCCACATTAGGCTCTCTGCTCAGCAGGGAGCCTGCTTCCCCCTCTCCCTCTGCCTGCCTCTCTGCCTACTTGTGATCTCTCTCTGTCAAATAAATAAATAAAATCTTAAAAAAAAAAAAAGGTACTCAATAAATAACTACAACTACCATTTATTGAGTGCTTGTTGTATGCACGTAACTTGACATTTTATTACTAGTCCTCACAATGACTGTGCAAGATAGGTATTGTGAGCTCCATTTTATAGATGGTAAAATGGAAGCTAGAGAAGACTAAGTCACTCACCTAAGATCATACAGCTAGTACAAAGTGGGGCTGGAACCTGAACCCACATCTCTATGACTCCAAAACCAGTGCTCTTGCCCCTGAGTTGCATAGCCTCTCTGTACAAAGCACATATACACCCATCCTGACCCCCCAGTGTCTTTTCCTATCTCTGGCTCTGTCCCTATCTCTCTGTCTCCATGGCTCTCTTGTCTATGGGGAGGCACTCCTCACTTCTCTGCCTAAAGCGCCCTCCAGCCGAGCTTTCCCAGTGGGGTCTCCCGACTCATCTGCTTTGTCACAAGCTAGCCTGGAGTTGTTTCTTTACCTGCCTCTCCTCTAATCTGATCTCGGTTTTCTGAACCCGGTATATACTTGAAAAGCAGTGTTTATCTGTTGTTGGGAACAGCCCCAAGGAAGAGGAAAGGAAACTTAGAGCAGGAACAACAAGGAGACTAAGAGGCAGGAGCCAAACTGGATTCCTTGGCAAGGCCATTGGAGACAGAATGACCCAGGTCAGTCAAGCCTGGGCCCTGAGGCAGGAAAGGCCTCCAGCTTTTTCACTCAGTGAGAGGTCCAAGGAACAATCCAGTATATGGTGGAGGCTGTGGCTCCCCTAGGGACTTGTGAACCTGAACAACTGCTATCTGCTTCCCCCTCCTCCTCATCTAAAGCATTTATTAAATAGCCTAATTACTAAACAAAGCAGGTGGAAGAGGAAGGTGGGAAATTGGAAGGTTGAACTGAGCTTTTTTAAAAAGCCAGAAAAATGACTCAGTGTGTGTAACCCTTCATTTGGAGAACAAAGTGGATGTTCCCGATCCAGCCAGGAGCATTGTTAAACCTGTAGGAGAGAGATAGGGAAACAGACCATTTTTTTTCCTCTCTCAGTCATAAACACTGTGAGCTCGGAGATGAACTGGCAAGCTTCTAGAATAAATTCAGAGGATTTATTCTCCCAAGAAGGGCCAGAAAACTGGCGGAATCACAGGAAAGAGGGTGCCTGGGTGGCTCAGGCCATTAAGCATCTGCTTTTGGCTCGGGTTGTAATCCCAAGGTCCTGGGGTTGAGCCTTGTGCTGGGCTCCCTTCTCAGCAGGAAACCTGCTTCTCCCTCTCCCTCTCTCTCTCTCACTCGCTCTCACTCTCTGTCTCAAATAAATAAGGAAATAAAATCTTTTTTTTTTTTTTTAAATCGCAGGAAGGAAAAATATTTAGTATCTGTTCTAGTCAATGTTTAGAATATGAGAAGACATTTTGTTACCAAATTAACGAGACCATAAGCTCCTTGAGGTAAGAAGTTGTGCTCTATTTTTGAATTCTGAGTTGGAGTCGGGTGCCTGGCATATAACGGATGCTCAATAAACATTTGCTAGAAGAAAACTGAAGGCAGAAGTTGAGTCTTCTGCAATCCTGAATTTCCTTCAGTGCCCAGCTCTAGTGAATGAATGATAGGGACGTTAATGAATGAGAAATACTGAGTTTCCGATTGGCCTTTGAAGGAAAGCTCATATGCATTTGCAAGCACTGGTATAATTTCCCCAATTAGACAAGAAGTCTGTGTTCAATTCCTAATATCATCTTGATTTTTTTCCTCTTAGAAGATAAAATGTTTGCTAAACGCATCTGGCTGCTGAAAGGAAACAGTGCTGGTGGTTTTTCTTCATCCTCATGACACCTTAGACAGTCCCGAACATCTAGAACCATCAAGGCATTTCTCCTGTTCTTGTATGGGCACAGGAGAGGCTCCTAGGATCCGTGAAAACTGGTTTAATTTGCCTCCAGCTTTTCTGGTTCCCTCCCTTCTAATCTCTCTTCTCCTTGTTTGTCTTGCCCTGGCTGAGCTTCGACTCTTTTCCTTCCGCAGCCCCGGCTTCTGCCAGTGCAACATGCCTCGTCTCTCTCAGTTTCGTACATTTGCGAACAGTCACATCTGAATCATATGACTCACCAAGAAAGGACCTAGGGTGCCTGGGAAACTGAGGCAGCAGCAGAGAAAGGCAAGAGCTTTTCTTGCGAGGGTCCCGAACAGAGGGTGGGTAGGATGAGTGGGGCGTTCTTCCCCCGCTCACCCAGAGAGACGGAAGCAGGGCACTAAAGGGGCTTCACTTGGGAAACAAGGTGCCTCGGAGATAATGGCTCCCCTCACAAGTACACAAAACCTCCCTATTTCCTAGCAGAAGGATGCAAACTCCCACTTAGGTTGGGAGACCACACCCTGCAGGCTCAGCAGAGTACCTCTCCTCCAGGCTCCCCTCAGGGGACCTCTATCTTGGTATTTATCATACTGTGATACAGTTATTTGCTTATATATCATTTTCTACTCAATGTTCTGTGTGCTCCCTGCGGGCAGAAATGGTGTCTTTCATCTCTGTAATTTTCAAGGTTAAAGCCCTCAATAAATGCTTGCTGAATTAATAACTTGCCCAAGGTCACCCAGCTAATACGTGACCGATCTGCGATCAGAGCCAAATCCTCTGTCCCTTCAAATCCCAATCCCTTGCTGTCCTACCCCGAGTGGACAGCAGATCAATACAGAAGCTAATCGAGCATTGGCAAGTTCATGAACTAGACTGAGAGATTTTCTTCTCAACTTTTATTTTCCTTTCTTCTCCCTATTGTTGGGAACTCTAAACAGGGACTCAGAGCTGAGTCAGGGTCACATCTCTGTCCTCGCTCCTGAAATAACTGAATTCATCACCGCTGCAGAGGGGGAAGCTTTGCCATGAAAGTGAAGGCTGCAGATCTCCGCATATGGCTTTCACGCTCCTCCTCCTCCCCTCCTGCCAGGTGTGAACAAACACTTTGAAATAACGAGAGGATGACCTGGAGGAAATGCCAAAGGCTTTGATCTGTGGTTCTTAAAACATTGGAGAGTTTTCCGATCTTGTTGGTTCTGAACAGCAAGGCTGAAAATCGTGTGAGAAAGGTTTGTTTCTTCTCTTACCCAGTCACATGTGTTGATCACTGAGGGCCTTCCGGTCACCCGCAAGCAAGATAACAGTACCTCATTTGGGGGATGAAATGGGGGGGGGTGCAACTCTGAAGAAAGAGGTACCCAGGCCTGCATTGCTACTGAGGGTGGAAGGGGTTGCCTAGCTCTCTTCGAACCTCTTCTTCTCCACAGAGCTGGTATGTCAGGATTCGGGGGAAAGGAGACAGTCTTCTTTGCAGAAAAATGTTTTCTGGCTCCAACAGCATCACTATCTAGTACAAGAGTGATATACCTGGGAGAGACAGTTAAAATTCTCAGGTGGGTGAAGGAGACACTCCCATCTGTGACTGTCAATAAACACGTGCCTTCTGTTCAGGATACATACGAGAAAATAACACTTGACTATGTATCACTGCTTCCAATTTGGTAAAGCATACCCCCATGTGTTCTGAAGCTCTGTGTTTTCCCCCTTCCTAAATGGACCGCCTCTAGAAAGCCCTCAAAAGCATAAATATTTAGCTTGAGAAGCTCTGGAAATGGCATGGACGTTCCACGAAAAAGTAACTAATTTTCCTCCAACGTCAAGAACTCGTGACAGGGGATACTTTGGGCAGTGAGGTTAGCATATCACTTGGCAAAGTATTTATTGGCCACTTTAACCAGTATCTAGTATGGAACCTGCTGCACAGAAGGCATTTGATAAAATTTGTTGAGGGACCGAATTAAAATGCGTTGTTCGGTTCTACCTATATCCTCTTCTTCGGTTTCTTCAGCTTTATTCCTGTTTTCTCATGAATGAATTTCCTGATTTTTTTTTCTCCTTGTTTCACTTTAAAAGCATTCTATAGCCTTGTTACAAAACAAATAAGAAGCAAAAACATATAAAGTAAACAATTAAAATCCATCCTTTGCTCTCTTTAGAGGTAAACCTCTGTGGACAATGTGATACATATTTTTATGACAAAAGTGGGAGCATACAAAATATATTTATTTTCTCCTCGGTTTATTTTATTCTTTTTAATGGTCTCTTTGTATTTGTCAGCATATGTAGCAGTTGCCGTTGATGCTTTACTCATATCCCCTTAAGAACCCTTATCACTTCCACATAGAGCAGCCTGGCTTCCAACGGCCAGGGCCCCCACTTTCTTGGATAGCTCCCTCCAGTCACGAAAACGAATTTGCCCTCAGACAGTCGGTGGCAAGTACTCGGGAATTAACGTCCCTGTGGAAAACAGGCTTTAACAATACCTAAAAGCTGTAGGAGTATACATACCCCGGTTCCTGGGCCCTTTGGCTAAGAATATTTCAGAGGCATGTGCTTTGCACTGTTTATTCCGTTCCCCTGAAAGATTAAACTCTAGTCACTCCCACGCTAGCCGGCTTCACAGGCTTCACAACGAAGCCTTTATGGGCTCTCTGCGCTTCCTGTATCACTTCCCCATTTTTCTACTTAACACTTCCAAACATCTTGCACTCAAACCCTAGTCACAAGGTCTGTTTCCAAAAGAACATAAACTAAGATAGCATGAATATGCTCTAGTTCACTGAATCATTTTCTTATTAATGACCACTTAAGTTGTTTCTGATTTTCAATCCAAATAACACTGCAAGAGAATATTGATCCATATGGATTAAGCATGTGCACACATTCCTGAATTATAATTGCTAGGTTAAAGGGAATCATGCCTTTGGTATTTCAGAGATATCGCTAAACTGGCCCCTAAAATGGCTTTTTTAAATAATATCCTTACCAACAATTTATTGGCATACACTTTACCCCACCTCTTGCCAAACTGGGTATAATAAGTATTTTAACTTTTTTTCTGATTAGACAAAAATAGATGTATCATGTTTTAATTTGTGTTTTTTTGATTAATTAGGATAAACATGGCAACATTTCAGGGAGTTATCAGTGGATGGGAAAAAACACACACAAAACACACACACCTAATGCAGCATAAAACACAAAAAACACACATCTAATGCAGCCTGGATTTCACTAGCCAATGATACAAAATATTAGCAGTCGTGGTGTGGCCACATCGAGCAAAGGGGAGTGTTCTCAGCACAGCTGTCCCTGGTCCCCAGGCCTCAAAGTGGGACACACTATGCCTATAAAGGCAGTCAAGTCAGAATGTGGAAAAATTCAAGTCGTATTATACCTTAACCTTACTATAATCAGGGTTCTCTGTGACCTTCATACACACAAGCCATATTTCTGTCTAAAGGAAGGTATATCAATCATGGGCTTTCTTGGTTTTTGAAATAAACTTAACAAGGCCAGATCTACCTGAACAATAGCTCTGCCTACACCTTTTCAGCTTTCTAGAAAGCCCATTTCTCTGAAGACCGTCCCTTGCCTGTGACTTAATACTCTCTCTCTCTCTCTCTCTCTTTTTTTAAGATTTTATTTATTTATTTGACAGAGAGAGAGAGAATGAGAGACAGGCAAGGGGAGCGGCAAGCAGAGAGAGAGGGAGAAGCAGTCTCCCTGCCCAGCAGGGAGCCCGAAGCAGGGCTCGATCCCAGGACCCTGGAATCATGACCTGACCAGAAGGCAGACGCTTAACTGAACGGTTCTGAAACTGAGTGTGGTCTGAAATCCACAATCAAAATCTGTTTCCGTAAAACTGTCTGTTCATATGCTCAGTGATGTCTTGTACTCTTTATGTGATTGACCAGTTCAGTTCCCATCTTCTGTCTGCTTTTCTATTGACCTATTTGTATTTTTGTGTGATTTGTTGAAATTTTTTATATATTGTGGATACCAACCCTTTGCTAGTTATGTAGGCTGCGAACATTTTCTCTTAATCTGCTGCTTTTCATTTGCTTTTGTTTATAGTGGGTTTTTTTTTTTTAATTTGAGTACTTATTAGATACATACTGATATTAAGGAATTGTTAACCAACTTTTTAGGTGTGAAAACTTTTGTGATCATGTTTTAAATAGCATTTTCTTGGACAGATGCATTCTGAAATACAGAAGAAATAATCCACTGCCGAGATTTGCTTCAAAATGAAAATCAAAAACCACAGGACAGGGCAGATGGCTTGTGGGTACTTGGTGGTCAGGGCTGAGTACTGAGTACACAGGATTCACTATACAGTCCCTGGTCTGCTGTCAGATGTTTGAAATCCTTCTTAATTCAAAATCATAGAAAGAGACCAGGCAAGGTCTGACTTCCTATTCCCACTGTCAGTCCAGCCCCAGACTTCTCCCCCTGGGCCAACCCCACAATTTGAGGAGCACTCATGTCTGAGTCATCCTTGCTCCCCACAAAAACAGCAGCAGGAGAGCTCCCAGGAGAGAAAAATGCTTTAGTGGAGTTCCCACTGGCAGCTTCACACTCCTCAAGGGCTCAGTGACTGGCGGCCTTGGTGCAGGCGGTGAAAGATGACCAGACTCCCGAAAGTGTGCTCCCAGGTGCTCCCAGACGCCAGAAAGCGTGTTCCCCAACGCCAAAGCCAGAAAGCAGGCTCCAGTGCCCCATCTTAAGTGCTTTTGCTTACGTTTGTTGTTGTTTGGCTGCTACTGGGTTCCATGCATCTTGCCCCAGTTCTGTGGTATGGCAGGGAGTCCAGGTGTGGGGGAGCCCCAAGCCAGGGGCTGGAGCCACCTGATGGGGCCGATGGAACTGGAGACCTCATGATTCTGACCAAGTGTTTACAGTAACTTTTATTCAGTCATAGCTGTAGATCTTTCCATTTATGATTTGGGGTTCTATGTCTTGCTTAGGAAGGTTATTCATTCTGACCCAAAGAACATGAAAACATTCTCCTTTCTTTTGGGGCTTTTGTTCTTGTTGCTGGTTTTGTTTGTTTCTTTATGTCTAGCTCCTTAATCCACCCAGAATTTATTTTTATGGATGATGTGAAGAAGACATCTAGAGAATTATATCATTTTTGCTGCTACTTCAAGTGAGGTATTTTCCCCAGTGCATTCTCTGAGTTGTTATTGCTCGTATACAGACTGTATGCTTACTCTGAAGATTGAATTTCATCATCTCCCATTGTCTCATCTCAGCTGGGACTAGATCTTTGTGTCTCAGACTGGCCAGCATGCCAGCCATGCAGCTATTAAGGTGTCTCTCTTGGCTTTTGTTTCCTCATCTGTTAAATGGGGAACTTGGACCAAATGCTCTTTGCAGTCCCTTCCTGAATTAATAATGTTAAGGTTTTAAATAACTTTTTCTTTCTGGCCAAAGAGTAGTTCCATTTTAAAAAAGGAGAAAACTGAATCCTGTAGCTCCATTTGCTAAAAGGCAGTGAACCTCTTCACATTTGAAAATGATACCAAGTGTGATAAAGATTAGCATCCCCTGCTCTTGGATTCAGGACCTCGGCTAATTTTAGCCACATCTAGCACCTTTGGGAATGGGACACTTGCAAGACAGAGCTACGAGCAGGGTAAGGCAGCCATTCTGCATTATCTGCTGATTTTCTGTGAAATACGTTGCTTCTTTCTAAAGAAAGGGCAGGGGATGCGGCAATGAACTTCTACTTTTAGGAAACTCTTTTTTTTTTTAAGATTTTAATTTTTTTGTCAGAGAGAGAGAGAGAGAGAGAATGAGCACAAGCAGGCGGGGCAGCAGGGAGAGGGAGAAGGAAGCTCCCCGCTGAGCAAGGAGCCTGCAATGTGGGACTAGATCTTAGGACCCTGGGATCGTGACCTTAGCTGAAGATGGAGACTTAGTTGACTGAGCCACCCAGGTCCCCCAAGAAACTCTTTTTCTAGTGACCTGGCATTACAGAGTTTGCTAAGCCTGACTTAGAGGCAATCCACCCATGACCAGGGGCTTCAGTAGGTAAGTATGGGAGCCCATACACCATGCTCTCTCCCAAGTGGTTTCAACTGTAAATTCATGGGAAAGTTTGATTTTTTGGCTATCCAAGAGAAACACGAATATTCTCTGGGTGCCAGATGACCTACAATTTCTACCGAACTTCTGGGTCAGTCTTGATTTGTGTTATACTGCTATCATTTACCTTAAAATCTCAGCCTAGTTAACATGATATATGTGTCATCTACACCATAGGAAGAGTTAATTAAAATATGGCGTCCTCTAAAAAAGATTCACTCTTCGGAGATGAAGACCTAGGAAAGACTCTAAACAGAACTCTAAGCAAAAACGATTCCAACAAGAGAAGGTTCCATAATTTCATCTTTATCTACGCTAGCACCAGAGGGCTTGTTAATTTGCATGCAAAATGTTGGATGTTGGTTTCCACTGGCAAAATGAGTTGTGTTCAAGGTGGGTGCCATTGGCTGGGAATACTAGGTTGGCACTTGCTCCTTTGTCCAAACAGCTCAGTACCTCATGCCCTTTGGGATGGTCCAAGCCAAGATTCTGTCTGCTCTAGGTTAAGCCACCTACAAATGATCGATTACCTGATCCCAACTAGAAGGTCAGTTTAATCCTGCCTGGTTCTAATGGAAGACTGTAATTTAGAAGAGGTGATGCGCATAAAAAATATCTCAAGGTAACAGCAATAACGGTAACATGATATGAAATATCTATGATTTCTACTGGTGACAAAGACACAAGTTCTGCAAGTATGACTGCAGTTGATGGCCTCCATCATTAGTAAAGAAAACACCAAACTCATTTAGAAGTTAGTAAAAGTAAAAAAATGAGTTAGTTTAAAAAAAGTAGTAAAAATGAAGGTTTTTTTCTTCATTCAAAAACATAAAATAAAGTCTCTGAATTCTATTCACGACCTCTTTCTCATTTTCTAGTCCACAGAGGGGGGCCACAGAGTTAGGATTAAAACTCCTATACCCCACCTAGTAAATGTATGATTCTAGAGAACCCCTCCAAAGGGCCTCATTGCTCATGTGCCCATCATGAGAATGCCAGTGTCCTGATCGGCAGGATCTTTCTTTGGGGATACCAGAACAGGCTGAGGTGCTAAGCCTCACAGAGAATCTCCGTGATTCTGTGTTGCTTGTCCCCATGGTACTCATACAGAGCTCTGGCAATAGCGGGTCCTTCATCTACGATGAGCTGTACAAAAACATAGGCAAGCTTCACTGGGGCATCAGCCTGGATACGGAAGTTGCCTTTTCTCAACAAATTCAGTTTTTCCTAAAGAAGCATAGTGGAGACCTCTATCAAACTCCAACATAAAACATTCATTCACTTTATCACCCAGAGCACTTTTCCCTTACAACTACTGTATTTCTACATCTGCATAATTAAATGGACCATTTCACTGGTTTTCCGAGAATTAAGTACCCATCGGCCCTAAAGTTGTTATCCAAGTCTTGCCTCTTGCAAAACCCAAGGCTCATGTAGGGACTCTTTAAAATCTGCATTTACTTTTGATTTGCCATGCGTTTTCTATTGTCCTCACAAAGATTTCAAAAGTTGTTGGGTGGAAACTCAGTCCCAGCCCAAGCACCTCAAGCAGTCTGTGCAGCACACAGTCCAGTCCTGTGAGGATGGCACAGAGACATCTCCTTCTCCAACCTGGGTCACCAATGGCCATCCCCCACCCCCAACACACACACCACCCAGCGCCCTGATCCACAGGAAGGTGCCACTCATGGGGCCCAATATGACCAGGGTACTAGGAGAGGCTAGGACTAGAAAATGAGAAAGAAGGATGACTCATTCCTCCACTTTCCGCTCCTTGTTCTCTCTTACTCCCAGGCAAGGAGGGAACCTAGTACCTGAGGGAGGGTGTTCTGGGTGACTTAGAAGGAAAGCATGCGCAAAATCAATCCAAATGCTTGTGCTGTCCTAGCGGGGCTCCTCTTTATGGGACAGGCTGCCCTCGAGGTGAGAAGCTGGTGGGAGACCATGGTGCAGAGGCTGGAGGGAGGAACTAGGTAGGATCTCCACCTTCCCAGCCTCAGAGAGGCACTCATTCACCATGGGGTGGGGTGGGGATGGGGGCGAGGGGAGGGGGTGCTGTGGGAGGGTAAGAACACAGTGGTTCCCTTATCCCATATCCGAAGGGGCAGGGAACCAGGCCTGCCTTCCCCGGAAACCTCGCTCAGCTGGGACAGACTCTGGGCACAGGCTCACTGCTCCCCTGGGCACTCCTACTTTGGCTGGGGAATTTACTATCACTTGGTCTTGTTACCTAAATGTGGCATGAAAAGAGAATAAAGAGGGAAGTCTCCAGAAAAATGTCCTTTCTTTCCCAGATTCACAGGCTCCTTACCCTTCACAACATCTGACTTGATCCCCCAACTTTTCCAGGTTTATGACCTTTTTTCTAAGTGATTCGGTCCAGAGTCCCCACAGCTGTCTTTCCTCCAGAGGTAGTGCCCTGAGGGAAGCATCAAGGTGTTCGCTTCCCCCTCCCCCAGCCCCAGGTTACAGAGTAGCCACAATTAACCTGTACTGAAACAAAGGATTCCATCTATAGAAACTCATTTGCTTCCTTCTCTGCAGCTGGCTGGGCCGGTGGCTGGGAGCCGGAACGTTCTCAGTCACTTTTTTCTTAAACCTTTCTTTTCCGTCCAGGAAATGACTAGTTCCTTATAGTTAAAGAGTATGTTAGGGACCATCCCAGCAATCAGCTAACTCCTTCTATTTCCTGCTTTTTGTCCCATTAAAATACCAGAAGAGAGCTTTCACTTAGACACTCCCTATCTGGGGCTTGAAGAGAACCCAGAGGCTAGTTCCAGTCTGAGCCTCCCTGTGAGCTTTGTAAACCCAACCCGTAGTTGCCTCAAGGTCACCACTGTCCAGTGTATCAGGAAGCTTAGGGCAAACACCTCAGGCCCTAGTGAGAGCTGGATATCCCCTACCACCCCACTGCCAAAGTATGGTTCCCAGAGCTTGGAGTCAGAAGAGCTCTGGCTGTCTACCTTCCTAGCTGTGGGATCTTGGACGAGCCAGTTCAACTCTATGAGCCTCAGAAGAGGGATAATGATAATGACCGTACTATCTTGGAAGGTTTGCAGAAATCCAACCAAGTGAGTTTTGTAAATGGGGCTTAACCTATTCAAATTTTAGCTGCATCATTTCTCAGAATGTTGGGCTAAAAAGGATCTTTTCAGAATTTTCCCTAGGAGCCCAGAACACAAGCCTCTGCGTGGGGTCAGGTTCTGGGTGACGGTGAGAACACTGGCGGAGGCTCAAGGAAGCCTGTGAGACACCTACACCGGCCCTCCACACACTCCGAGCTGACAGCATCGCTCAGAACCCCCACCACGGTGGTGGCCTGGGAGTGGCAGTCCAGAAAACCACCCCAGTTTCAGTCTGACTGAATCCCATGCCCGGGCCCTCTTGCCCTCCCTTTAGCCCCATTTCAGGGACATGGTGGCGGGCCTGTGTACCCACAAAGGGTTCATCTGCAGGCTGTCATCCGGGTGGTTGCTTAACTGGAGCCCAGACGTCTATGTACAGGCGTGTAATTCTTTGCTTTGACAATTGTGTCTGAGTGTTTTAACACCTGGCTGGCCCTGCTGGAGTTTGTTTGACCGCGTTTTGAAAAGTGACTTCAGCGCTTGCCGGGGTAATTGGCACACGGCACCACGGCCTGACGATGTGGCAGGTGTGACTGGCTGCAGCCATAGGAACCCAGCAGCTGATTGCTTTTCTGCAGCTTCCCGCCACCGCCGCTGTTGCTGTGTACCCACAAGGCACCCCCCAGTCACAGAAGACACTGGGCCCTGGGGCCTGCTGTCTGATTGGTATGCATAGGGTGTAGAGGTGGGGTTTTCCTCTTAGACATCCTTCTTGAAATAGGCTGGTATTTTCCAGTGGCTCGAGTGGAAAAAGCTCTGATGGAACTTTGTTGCCTATGACATTCCTCTGGGTCTAGTGTCTACCAGGTTATTCTGACACAAGCCTTGAGAGGAGTGTGGGCACGAAGACCGCCCCCGCTCCCCTGCCAGATGTGACAAGCTGTGGCTTTTTATGCAGAGCCTTGAAAGAGCAGCCACCAACACTTGCTTCTGGCAGAGGCCCAAAGACAAGCAGGGGAATAGGAACACTACATAGTGACAGAGAAGGCTTCAGGTGCGCTCTGGCTAGAGGTTGTTGACAGGGGTGCTGGAGGCGGGCTAAGCTTCTAGAAGCAGGGCACATGGTATGATTGGCTCATAGAGTACATTTGGCTTTCTCGGATTGGTCCTGAGTTGGAAGCTTAAGCGACATGTAGGAAAGTGGGTGATGATGGGTGGATTACTACAGAGGCTGTGTTTTAACTTCCTGCGCTGGTTGCTATAGAAGTTAGGGGTCAGAGTTCAGTTTTGACACACGGTCTTGCCGTAGATCATTTGCAGGGTCAGTCTCTCAAGGATTTGAGAATCCTATCCTAGTTAGTCTGGATTACCCGATATTATCTTGGGATGGTTAAACTGATATTCAGTAAGAAAATGTATGCACAAGCAAAACAATTCTGGAAGCACTCAGAATGCCCAATTTCATAGAGTTAAGAAAACTGAGGAGCACCCGTATCGTGCATACATTTTAAAAGGTTGTTTCTGAAGAGTCTAATGGCAGTGAAAATGTTTACAAATGCGCCACTAGCGCTGTCCCAGACCTGTGCCTCGTGGGTCGAGTAGTGAAGCTCAGCCCTCTCCTTAATTTCGACAACAACTCCCCCACCAAGGGCTTTTGAACAGAGCATGGAGGGATTTATACCCAGTCAAGTGTACTCAAAAATGAGTATCATTTCTTGGAGTCTCTTGGTCCCCAGGCTTCTTCTGGGCTCCCGGCTTTGGTCTCCTACCACGCTCAGGAACCTCCTTTTCTCTCTCTTCTGCCCTCTTCCGCCCCCCTCAAAGATTTTGACAGAGATCACAAGTAAGCAGAGGGACAGGCGTTGGGGGGGGGGGGGGGCAGGACGCAGACTCCACACTGAGCAGAAAGCCCGATTTGGGACTCAATCCCAGGACCCTGAGATCATGACCTGAGCTGAGGGCAGAGGTTTAACCCACTGAGTCACCCAGGCGCCCCCATTCTGACCTCTTTCTTCTCTGCTCCCACCCCCAGGAAGAGATACAGATTATCCCTATCATCTGACCCACTCAATTCACCTCCCTCCTGTCCCTCCTGGCAAGAGCCACTCTCCCTTAACATGGCCAAAGCTCTACCCAAACTACAGAACTGTCCGCAGTGCTCCATAGCTCCCCCTTCCCTTGCCATTCGCTCTGAGCCCAGGCTCTTTGTCTTCCGGGCCCTGCAGGTGGGAGGAGAGGAGGGATTGGGTGTGGGCAGGGGTTTTGGTCTGGTTTGGTTTTCTTTTTCCCAGTAACACAGGGTTGTTTGAAGATTAGAGATAATGTACTGAAAAGCTCCCAGCAGGGGCCCTAGTGCTGCGATAGCCCTTGTTTTATCAAATAGCCCCCCCCCAAGGGGCCTCCTCCAGGTCTCTGAGCTCTAGGCATTCCCAGGTCAGAGGCCAACTCTGCAGGTAACTCCTTCCCTACTGCTTTTGGGGCAGTTTCACCCATCTGTTCTCAAAGGCTAGGGCTTTCTACCCCTGCCTTTAACCAGTCTTCTCAGTCAGCGCCCCCCCCCCCCAACTTTTTTTTTCTAATGTTCATCCAAAGCCCTCTCCTACTGACATCCCACCACTAATTTTCTGTTGCTCGGTTCTGAAGGTCCCAAGAAAATGATGCTTTTAACTTTGTCTATTTTTTTTTCCCTCTCTTCTGGAGCTCAGTCATGTCCAGACTTATCTAGAAAACCGGTGGGGAGGAGTCTGTGTATAGGAGGGACCGAGGGGCCAGTGAGGAAGTTCTCTTCCTAAGGGAGACCCGGGCGAGCACAAGCTGCCACTGATGATAATGTCCTTGACTTCTGGGGAAAGGAGTGGTTTTGAGTAACAGCTGGTGTACATCTCCCAGATGGTGCCCATCCGGCATCCCGGGGATATGACTAAGGCCTAAGGGAAGAAGGGCTGGAGTGGCAAAAAACTGAAGTAGGCACAGTCACACCACATTTCCTTAAGACACTGGGGGTACACAAACAGCACTTAGGGGAGAAGCAGAAGTGAATGTAGATACCGAACGCTCCTCTGTTTACAGAGCCAAGGGGACCAGGGGACTGGACACGCCTTCAGCAGGTGGATTCCTGTCCTAGGAAGCAATAGCCCAGTGAGGCAGCCGAGCACAGGAGCACAGGGCAACTTTCATGGGCAACAGTGGTGCCTTTGGTGAACACCTACAACGGCCTCAGTCAGTGGCAGCAGTGGTGGCCTCTGCCGGGAACCCAGTGTTGACATCCTGGCTCCAAGCAGGAGGTAGTGCCACTAGCTTCCTTCTTCCTAGCACAGCGGACCTTCCCATTCCAGAAGGACTTGGAGTTTCCAATGCCTAAGTGCTAGGTTCTCTACTCAAGTCCTAGGGTAGGGCGGTTTCTCCATTCAAGTCCTTTAACTTCTTAAGAACCATGTGTTTTTGTTTTTGTTTTTGCTTACTACTACTGAAAGCCATCATATTTTGAAGGAACAATAAAACATTTTCCCTTCTTTCAGAAGCTGGATCTCGGCAGGAAGTCTATCCCTGTTTTCCAGATGCCACTCTCATTCATTCTATGACGCCCAGACTCACCAGGTTTTCTTCTGTCTTGACAGTCTGTCCAGCTCATGGCCCACCCTCCATGAAATATACAGTCCACTTAAAATATTAATGTTTCCCTTTTCTAGAATTTTGTCACACTTAGAACACTGACACTTCACAACATGGGACTTTGTTTAGGGGATTGTAGTTTCTTCCCGCCAGTGAAGGGGAAGGGACCTTCTTTTAGACCTTCACAAAACCTGCGGCAGCATTAGCCTTAAGTAATCAGCCTACACATAGTTACTGAATTAACATTCTAGGCAATGTGTTTATGCTCAGGCTTGCCACATTCATGACCCTTACTTCCTAGAGCAGGTCAGTGGCTAAAGAAAGGTGGCCAGAAACATTACTGTGCTCTGGCCTGGATGAATTAGGGCACTTTTCTCCATGTTCATTAGGAAGGTAGAGATGCATGATGTAGGTTAGAGAGCTAGGAAGGGGTGAGGGAGTCAGGGAGTGGACACAACATTTATTTCCACTTCCTTATATACTGTTTTATAAATACAGTTAAGTTCTTATCATACATTTGGTATATATCTTTCCTCTACAGGTAAGCCATAAAGTTCTCTAAAGACAGGGACCATGTGTTCTATAGGTGGTGCCTTTATTTCAAGCCAGGCCCAGTGATAAGAACTCGTATTTGTCTAATTATTATAAAATAATGACACAACTTTAGTTGTATAAACTATATAGCTTAAGGTACTTTCTGATTTATTGTCTCATTTGCTCTCAGTTAATGTGAATGACCAAGGCTTCAAACATCTGTTTTAAAATTCACTCTACTACCAAATTCGGTTTCAAAATGCCCCTTAGGGCTCTTTTGTGTTTCTGCATATCCAGCAACAATTTTTCTCACTTGCAGGTTAGCTCTGGGCACAATTCAGCATCCACGGCTAAGAGTGGCATCTTACAAGTACTGCTTATCTTGGCCAGTGTCATTTACGAGAGAAGAGGCGGCTTCCTGTTTCCTTAGCCACAGTGGCTAGGCAAATGCAGAGTTGTTTACCCTCTTGAACTCCCACCAGGCACAAGCAGAAAATGATCACTGACTTGAAACTCCTTACCCAGGGCGTCCCTTAACCCCCAGACACCATTTAAGGGTCCATACTTGCTCCAGTTGGTTGGAGCTGGGGCCCCAGCCCCAGAACCAAACCAAATTCCCCAGCGTACTAAGAAGCCATCAAATTCTGCTAAGTGTTGGGGTAAAGGGGAAGCTCAGAGGTAATTCAGCCTTCCTGGGCTCAGAAGGGCAGAACCAAACTGGTCCAGGAGGAGGAAGAGAGTGTGGGAGACTCATCCTTACCAGAGCCCACCTCTTCTTGAGTTCTGTGAGAAAGCTCCAGGCTGCTTTTCCTCTATCTTTTCTAACCGGCTCTTCCCCTCTTTCTACCTTAATGGAAGGGCCTTCCTAGGGTGAACAACTACCGCAGTTTGCCTGAGACTGAGGGGGTCCTCAAGCTTGACTTTGAGGTTTTAAACCAGGAAACTCCTGGGCAAACCAAGACTACTTGGTCCCCTCGGTCCTCTGTAGGCCTTAGTCCCCAGGTCTCATCTCTCTCTTCATGGGCTCCTCAGGGATTTCCCTGACTCCATGGCAGCCACCAGCCTTTGCAAAAAATTCCTCCCTAAATCTCCACCTCTCGCTTCTCCTGAGCTCCAGATGGCCACTCCGACCACCAGTCTATTATAGCTGTTTGCACATCTAGCTTTAAGTTCCATGGGGTCTGAAAGACTCACGACCTCACTCCTCCACTGCACCACCCCTGGCACCACTCATCTCTCACTGTTTCTGTTCTTGTCAACACTACATCATTGTCCCAGTTGTTCAAGATGTATTTATTTATATTCATTGAGTACCTATTTTGTGCCAGCTTCTGTCCTAGGTTCTGGGGACTCAGCAGTGGACAAAAGTCAGTGCCTTCCTGGAGCCCACATCCTAGTCAAGGGAGACAGAAAGGAAACAGATACCTAGTCAAGAAGGGGTTACGTACTACAGAGGGAGATCAGCAGGTGTAAGGCATGCTAATTGATGGGGGGGCAGACTTTAGGGAAGTCTTTCTTTCTTTTTTAAGATTTACTTATTTATGTGAGAGAGAGAGAGCATGTATGCGCACACGTGGCGGGGGGCATGGGAGTGGAAGGGCAGAGAGCGAGAATCCTCAAGTAGCTCAAGTAGCCCCCCCACTGATTGCAGAGCCAGACAGGGCGGGGGAGGGGGTTGGTGAGGGGAGAGGTAGCTCCATCACAGGACCCATGAGCTCATGACCTACACCACAATGCATAATTAACCGACTGAGCCACCCAGGTGCCCTCAGGGAAGCCTTTCTGAAGCAATGTCCTCTGAGCAGAAGCTTGAAGGAAGTGAGAAATGAACCAGGGGCCATCTGGAGTAAGAGTGTGCCAAGCAAAGGGCACAGTGAATTCAAAAGCCAGAGTCACTAGGCAGACTGGCTAGGGGAAGAAAAGTAAGCGAGAAACCGGGAATGATGCGGGAAATGGGAGTCAAGTCCTTTCAGGCCTTGTAGATGAAAACACTATTTTTTTACTCCTTTGCCCTCTAATCTGTGGCCAGACCATGAAAATCCAACCTCTGCAGGGTCTTCCCTTTCTATTTCTGTGGCTACCACCTCATGAACTCCTCGTTACTTCTCACTGGAATCATGAAATCAGCATCCTGAGGAGTCTTTTCTACCTCTTGTCTCTCCCTGCTCTGATCCGACTCCCAACCGCTAAAACCTTCTTGGAGCATAGCCCCATTGTCATCATCAGAAGATCATTAGCATACATTTATGTAGCTCTGAATCAAAGGAGGGGGACAGACACAGGGGATGTGTTCCCACAACTTCCCAGCACGTCTTTGTCAGAAATAGACAGAACTGTCAAAAATATGTTGTCAAACATGTCAGAGTTCTGTTTTTATGCCACAATGTAAAAATTGCAAATTTTTCATCAAAATAAAAAATAAATAGAAAGATGAATTAGTCAGAACCCCTTTGGCTGCCATTAACAGAAACGCAATGCAAGCTGCCTTTAAAAAGATAATGTTCGCTCCTACTGGAAAGCTCTACAGCTTTAGGAATGGCTAGTCCCACACGCGCAGCATGGGCAGTAAGAAATCTGCGCGTGTTCGTTGACCCCAAACACCTCTAGGTAGTCAATAAGTCTCCACCCTCAAAAAATTTTAATCCTATTGTGCTGATATTTGATTATTTTGATGATGCTCTTGCTCCATCATCTTAAATAGCTCCCCACTGCACCTCCCACCCCCACCCCACTGCCAGCCTGGCCTCTTCCTTCTCTAGGTCTGCTTCACTTGCTTGACAAAAAGGCCTAGTGGTGGGAAAATGTCTTTGTCTCCATGAGCAAGCTTTCGATAAACTGAAGCTATTATTAATGACAGTTACAGTCACAGACACGGGCAGGATTACTGATCCCTAATATAGCATAGGTAGGTATTTACTGAGGTGCTGGCGGGAAAGGAAGAACCACTGGTGTAGACTGAGGACAATCCCCCACTTCACTGACATAAAAAGAGGGTCATTAATAATAGGAGTTTGCAAACAATTGAGCGAGGTCATATGACTCATTCCTGTCCTGCTTCTGCATTATATGGGTAATAATGTGTGTTTTATATATTCTATATTATAACTATTCTATCACACAATATTGTATCACACAATAACTTCATGAAGTGGTCAGGATTGTTCTCATTCCACACATTCACATCTCACAGGGGAAAGCTGAAGTATGAAGACGTTGACCACCGAGCCTGCGGCTTCCCACAGCTAGTTAAGTGGAGGATGTGGGATTTGAACCCAGTGCTCGAGGCTCGAGCGCTGCTGTGAACTCACGCAGCCTTTGGCTTCTAGGAAGGGCAGGGTAAGGACTCCTTGGGTAAGTCCACCCACAGCTCTCAGTGTCCTGGAAATGCACCAGGGGCCATGCTGGCCTCCCAGGCATTTAGGTGGCCAGACTTCACCTCTCCTCCTTCTTCGAGAGGCAGAAAATGGAGGAGAACCAGGAGGTCAATAAGGTACACTCAGAAAGGTAGAGGAAGTCGTGGTTGCTCAGGCCTCCTGCCGCCCTCTCACCTGAAAGATCCTTCTAACAGATAGCTACCACCCACCTCTGAAAACAGCCAGCTGTGGTCAGACGCCGTCCGTGTAAAAATAGCCGGGCCTTCTCCCTGCCCTGGCTCCGCGCTGGTCCGGCTGAGTCGCTGCTGCAGGCCGGGCTCGCTGGGCTTGGCTGCCTGCCCCCCCGCCCTGGGCTCTGTGGGGAGGCCCTCGTGAACCCAGCAGGCTGCCCCTCAGCTGGTGTCAGGAGCCCACGTGCAGCCCACCCCCACCCCTATGTGGCTCTTCTGCCCCAAACTTCCAACTGCGGTTGTCTGCAGTTCAGAGGCCCCTCCTCTGACCTACACTCCGACTGGCCCCTGGCGGACTTGGGTGATAACGTAGCCCAATCACAAGGGAGGCCTGACCAAACTGTGGAAGGCCTGGGGCCTTTCGACGATCAGGTGGGCCTGAAAGTCAGGCTTAGCAGAGACACCCAGGGAAGTCTGAGGCCCAGGGGGGCCTGGAGTCCTGAGCAGGTGGCCAAGTGAGGCAGCATGTGGTCAAGTGAAGCACCGGTGGAGGAGATGGGGACAGGTGTGGTGCATGTTTAAACAGAGTGGGCTGACCTGATGTGTGGTGAGAGCACAAGGTTTCTGTAAACAGTCAGCAGAAAGTCAACTGGCTGGACTCTGAGGGACGGGCAAGGCAAGGTCCTAACAAGTCTGGTTCTAAACACACCCCCCTCTGAACTGGAGTTTGGGGACAGGGGAAGGAGGCCCATAGAGAAATGGTGGGAGACAGCCTCAGGAGTTAGGTCACCAGGCAACTCAGAACCTCCCCCATACTTCTCCAGCTCACCCCTCCCCCACACCCCAGTCCATGACCAGGGAATGCTAAGGGCTGAGCTGAGGGAGTGATGTGTGAGAGGGTCTGCCCTACCCACAGTCAGAAAGGCCTATAGCCTTGGGGGTTAAGAGTAATAATGTAGGAGGCTTGACACAAGATCTTGCACCAAGCAAGGTAAATATTTACTTTTTTTATCCAGGATATGCAGATTTTGAAGTAAGAAGAAATTTCACAAGGACTCCACCACGTTGACAGAAAGAGCATACAAACAGAATCTTACAAATTTTTTAAAATGTATTTTAAACTTTTCATTATGGAACAACAAATCATTTCACCCATAAATATTCCAGTAAATTACTCTAAAATTTCTCCAAATTTTAGAGCGGTAGTTCTGAACCCACACCAAATTTGCCTTCAGGAGACATTGGCTATGTCTAAAGATGCTACTGATCGTCCTACCTTGGGAGAGGGGTGTGCGATGGGCGTGTGGTGAGTCCAATTCAGGGATAGGGCTGAACACCTACAAGACCTGGGAGAGCTTCCCACAACAAAGGATTATTTGAGACAACATGGAGGACCTAGTGAGTATTATGCTCAGTGAAATAAGTCAGACTAAGAAAGACAAATACCATGGGATTTCACTCATAAGTAAAATGAATGAACAGCGTGAATAAACAACAGCATGAGTAAACAAAAAGCAGAATCAGATCTATAAAACCCTGAGAACAGACTGATGGTGGCCAGAGGGGAGGGGTGTGGGGGATGGGCAAAATGGGCGAAGAGGAATGGGAGGTACCAGCTTCCAGTTATGGGATGAGTAAGTCACTGGGATGAAAGATAATGACACTGTCATAGCATTGTATGGTGACAGATGGTACTTATACCTGTGGTGAGCATAGCATAATGTATAATTGGGCCAAGTCCTGTCATACACCTGAAACTAACGTCACATTGTAGGTCAACTATACTAAAAATTATTTGGCCCAAAATAACAATAGTGCTAAGGGTGAAAAACAATGTTTTAGATGCTAAAAGTTAAGAGCACTTCAAATATATAACTACAATATTATGAGCATGCATAAAAATAAGTAGTTCCATAATATCAACTATCCAATTAATATTAAAATTTCCTGGGTTGTCTTATAAATTTTTTAAAACTTTTTGTTTAGATCAAGATCCAAATCAGGTTCATACATTGCAATTGGTTGATACATTTCTCAGGTCTCTTTTAATCTGTAGGTGGCCATCCCTCTTTTTTTTTTTTTTCCTTTGCAATTTATTTATTATAAAGTGAAAAATTTTTTTAAAGATTTTATTTATTTATTTACAGACAGAGATCACAAGTAGGCAGAGAGGCAGGCAGAGAGAGAGGGAGGAAGCAGGCTCCCTGCCGAACAGAGAGCCTGATGCAGGGCTCGATCCCAGGACCCTGAGACCATGACCTGAGCCAGAAGCAGAGGCTTTAACCCACTGAGCCACCCAGGCACCCCAAAGTGAAATGTTTTAATTACAAAAGAATTAATGAATACATTGTGCTATCAAAAATGAAACATCACAGATAATGCTAAAATTCCGTTTGCAGTTATTCCAATCCTTATCCTTCCCCAAAGAATAATTAATTTTTCAAAACAATGTATCAGTGAAGATTATGTTTCAGAAGACAAACAAAACAATAACAATAACAAAATATTCAAATATACTTATTTTCCAGGAAAACAAGCCCCAAGGTAGGCAGTCCAGGGCTAATCCGACAGTTCCGTAAAGTTTTAGGCTCCATTTAGCTCTTTGCTCTACCTCATCCTCATGGACCAAGATGGCTAATGGAAGGCCAGCCCTCTTATCTGCTTTCCAGGCAGCAGGATGGAAACTTGGTGAAGAAGGGCCTATCTCTCTGTATGAGTTTACTAGGGCTGCTGTAACAAACTGCCACAAACGGAGTGGCTTACACGACAGAAATTTATTTATTGTCTCGGTCTGTAAGTCAAAAATTTGAAATTAAGTTGTCAGCAGGGTCGGTTCTTTCTGAGGACTCTAAAGAAAATCTATTCCTTGCCTCTCCCCTTTCTACTGGTAATTTGCCAGCAATCTTTGATGTTCCTAATGTCATAAAAGCATCACCGCTTTCTCTGCCTTGTGTGTCTGTGTTCTGTGTGTCTGTGTTCTCTTTTTATAAGGACACCATTCATATTGTATTATGCCCCCCAAGACCTTATCTTAACTAATTACATCTGCAAAGACCCTATTTCCAAGTAAGTTCATACTTTTAGATACTAAGGATTAGGGCTTCAACATATGCATGGGGGTTGAGGGAGGTGCCATTCAATTCCTAATATACTCCCATAAGATGTTACAGAAGTCTCTGACCTCTATTTGCTTATATGTCTTTGGGCCAGAACTTACTCATGGCCACAGGTCTCTGCCAGACCTGCTTGGGAAGCTAGGCTTTAGTTGAGCACATGGCAATCTCCACAGATGTCAGTTTTCTGTTATGGAAAAGAAAGGGGAAATGGATGTCAAGGCAACAGCTAGAAAGCTGCCATGGAATTTATCCTACCATACCTTTCTCTGTGGTTTGAAAAAATATCTGTGTGCCTTTTGGTAGACACTTAACTGTTGGATTCCTCATTCAGAAAGCTCTACCTCTTGCAGAGCATGCAGTAGGAGCCTGGCCTGTCTAGAGCTTCATGCTTTTATCTATAAACCTCAGGACACCCTGGAAGCAGAGACAGGCTTAATGTAAGCCTCGGGGGCCCCTCGCTGGCACAAGGCCCTTTCAAGGTCCCACTTCTAATTTGGGGTTTGAAGCTTTGCATCCTTCTTCTGTAAAAAGGTCTCTAAAAATGTGCAAGTCTCAGATCTTGGATCTGCTCCCTCCTATATGGTAGGAGCTATTATCCTCATTTTATAGATGAGGAACTTGAAGCACAGAGAGGGTAAGCATTTTGTCTGGAGTCACAAAGCCATAGTGGAGTTGAGTTTTAAACCAAGGTCTGCCTAGTTCCAAAATTAGGCCATTTCTCCAATGCCTTGCCCACCAAGAGATGCCGAAAGCACCCCCAGATGCTTTTTCCAGGGTGGATCTTCAGCCACAGCCCCATCGGGGTGTTTGCATTGCCCAAGAGCTGGTTGCTGACCTATCCACAGAGGCTGCTGCTCGGGCAAATTCTCCAAGAGAGGGGAAAAGCATCTCTGGTGGAAGAAGTCTCTGAGCTCGGGTCTATCATTAGGAGCACATTTGCAGTCATTTCCTTGGCTTGTTGCCACAAGCTAAGTGACTTACAATAAATGTATTCTCTCCCGGTTCTGGAGGACAGAAGTCCGAAATCGAAGTGTTGGCCAGGCTCCACTCCCTTCGAAAGCCCTAGAGAAGAATCGTGCCTTGTGGGGACTTCTTGGCGTCTCCGTTCTCTTACAGGGACACTGTGCTTTGGGTTAGGGTCCCCCAGGGTAATCCAGGATGATTTCTTCTCAAGATCCTTCATTTAATTGCATCTGTATGAACTTCTTTTCCAAGTAATGTCACATGTACAGGTTCTGGGATGTGAGTGTGTCTTCTGGGGGCCACTTCAACCCACCACACACCTCATCCCAGAGCAGCAGAATATCATCTCTAGGACTAGGGAAGCAGCAGAAAAACATGGGCATATGTACAGTGTCCTTCTAGTTCATTTTCGTGCAATGGTGAAAGTTTCGTGGTAGAACTGTGGGGACAAAGTTCCTAGCTTGGGGAAAGCATCGGTGGACCTAATTGCCCAGGACCTGCTTCAAGTCAGAGAAACCCCAAGGTTTCCTACCAGATTGTGCCAACTGTGGGCATGTGGATGCCAAGCTTCTTGAGTAGAATGGGAAGTCGTGCTGGCATGTTTTTCTGTTTACTCTCCACTTTAGAGACGTTCCCTGTGAAATGAATTTTAAATTCAGAAGCCAAGTCAGGAGGGGCACAGGAAGACAGAAGGAATGAGAGATTCATTTCCAATCAAGCTGTGAGTTCCATGGCCTCCCTTCTTTTTGAAGAGCAAGGTGTTAGCTAGGGGGACTGGCAGATGCCAGATTGGGGAGCTGGGAGGCAGAACTCGTTTCAGACCCGGACCTGCCACTGTGTCCTTCAACTGATTCAAATTCAGTTTCTGCAGGTATTTACCAAGAGCACGCAGGGCACTGGGTTAGCCTTATTTTCCACCAGCCCCACAACTGACTAGGGATATTACTTTCTCCACTTCCAGATGAGACGCAGATTCAGTGAAATTAAATGTTTCACCCACGATCATACAGCCATAGGTGGCACGGAGCATAGAATGTGTCTTGATTCTTAACTAGGTGCTCTTTCCACCATGGCACAATGCAGAAACTTCCCTCTTACCGGCCGGCTCCCATCCTGGTGAGGGGATAGAGCTGGGAGCAGACCCGTCTCCCACCCACCAGAGCTTGAGCTCCCCCCACCTGAAGGCAGAGCAGTCTGCCTGACGGAGGAGGAGGCGTGTCATCAGCATTCCTGAGGCTCTCCAGGACAAGCAGCAGAGACAGGCTCATTAAAGTCTGCAGCATGCCCAGAAGCCTCTGCGCCCCCCCCCCCCACCGAGTTGTTTCCTGTGTATTCTCTGTGCCTGATGGTACATATTCTTCACGTTTATGTGGCCCGATACAGTGCTCCGTGAGCACAAGGTATCAGGGAGCCAATTTTCCCAACCACGCAGCTCCAGGGCGACCAGGAGGCATCGCTATTGTAATTTATGAGGGACCAGTATGGGCAATCAATAGGCGCCCCACAGGTTATTAAAGAAGAGAAAGATGGCCCAGGAGACCCTGTTTACTAACAGGGAAATGGTCTCCTGGCAGCTTCTGGCACATGGCCTGGGAGAGATTTACATTTCCTTTTCAGTCCAGAAACCCGGGCCTTCCCTTCTTGACTCAAACCTGAGAACAGGGGGCTGGTGGAGGCACAGGCTGATAGAGCCCTTCCCCCATACTGTCATCCTGGGGGGCCGGGGGAGTGGAGGAGGTGTCAGGGTGAGGACCATCCCAAGGCTTATTAAGTCCCTTTGTGTTTGGAGGCTCCAGAGGATAGCATTCCCCGGGGCAGGGTTGAGACTTAGGGAGTGGGAGTGGGAGGATGGCCATGGGGTCAGGCCAATGATGCAAAAAGAAACAGGCAGCTCCCACCAGGCTGCCTGGAGGGAAGTCCCGGTCAGCCTTGCACAGCTCCAGACAACTCTTATTTGCTTCTTTTGCCTTCTCTCTCGGTTCTTGGTCCTTTGATTTCAGGAATCTGTAATTGGTTTGCGGCTTTCTTCACTTCTTAACAGTTTTCAAGGAGGAGGACTGGTTGGATTTAAAATTAAAACGGTAACAAGCACTGGCTTTTTTGGGTACAGGGGAAAGAAGTACCTCTCTCCAGTCCACTTTCTGGAAGGCAGGCTGGTATAACGGGGCAGTTCACAAGCTTTTTCATCTCGGGACCATTTGACACCCTTAAAATTTGTGTAGGTTATGTCTCTCAGTGGAAAATGTTTGTTAAAATGTTTTGCTAATTAATTAAAAATATCAAAAATAAATCCATGGCATGTTAACATAAATAACATATTTTTACATAATATAAATAACAGAAATATTTTCATTTTAAAAAACCTTTCAAAATTAAAAAAAAATTAGTGGGAAGAGTAACTATGTTTGATATTTTTGCAAATTTTTTATATGTCTGCCTTAACAGAAGGTAACTGGATTCCTATATCTGCTCTTGAAGTCAATGGCTTGCAAAATGTTGTTTTGGTTGACATGTATGAAGAAAATCTGGCTTTACACAGACATGTAGCTGGAAAAATAGAGTATTTATTAGTCTTTTTGAATAATTGTGCATATTCTCTTTTGATACTGCGCCAACTATAGCAAGTTTCTTAAAGGTTAGTTGAAAAATGAAATCTGAAATCATATCAATGAACTTTTTATATTCTCTTACATTAAAATCCATTGGTTTATTATGTACTTTGATTGGATCTTTTACCCATGTATGGATGGGTAATATCATGCATTGGTCATTGGAAAAAGCTGGTTTATTGAGTTATACAGATATTCCAGATTTTCACATATTTCATTATACAATATTTTTAAAAAATCACATTCATTAATATCACCATCCATCTCATTAGAAAAGTCCTTAAATATTAGGAAGCTATCAAGTTCCACAGTAACAGATACAAGTTTTCCAAAATTCTCATTTTCCCTTGCAAGTTCAAATTTTATCACTGGCAACAAATACTATCAGTTGTTTTCCTCAAAGGGACAGACTCCTTTTGTTCATTTAGAAACAATGTCTTTTGAATACCCCGTCTGAAAAAGCATTCTTTGTCATTTAGTCTTTGAAGAGAAGGAAAGAGAGAAAGAAAGAAAAGAAAAGAAAAGGAGAAAGAGAGAAAGAAAGAAAGGGAGAGAGAAAGAGAGGGAGGGAGGAAGGAAGGAAAAAAAAAAAAGAGAAGAAAGACGCTTCATGAAAAAAATGGCTGGACTCCCAGGTTTATTGACTGCGTACATTTCCTAGGGATAACCATCATACCTTGGAATGCACTGAAAGTATTTATGCACACTCTCTCTCCATTTTGTTACACAGACTATTTGAAAAGTGTCGGTATTTAATAAGACTAATCATTTTTACTGCTTCATCAAGGGTATTCTTAAATGAAACTGGCGTTGTTTTTTATTGCAAGTGCGAGGCAATGATGTCTAATATGCCTTGGCGCCTGCCTTGATTCATGCCCAGAAGCCAGGAGTTTTACCCACCATTGCTTTCGTACCTTCTGTCAAATGTCAACAGGGGGTCAAAGGAAAAACGATCAAACGGAGACCTTCATAACTTCATGAACCGCTCCTGAGTGTTGCTGGGATCTCAGGAGTCTATGGACCCTACTTTGAGAACAGCAAGTGTAAATGTTAGAGACTTCTTACCCCAGCTTTGCCTTGGGCTGGCTCTGTCTTCAGCAAGTCATTTTCCTCCAGTGTCTCGGTCTCCGTATTTGCAACATGAAGCAGGTCGGATTAAATAATCTCCATCACGTCACTGTCATTTTCGGAGGACTTTGGGGCACTGAGCAATCTTTATCATTGACTCCTTATCATTATTATTGCCTCTTTGTTTCCCGTATGGCCTGTTCTTTCTGCTGTGCTGCTGTCCAGATATACAGGCATGTGTTCTCTTCCTATCCTTCCACAGAGGAGAGGGCAACTGGCTCTCCTCAGGCAGGTGTTTTCTTCAGGAGGATGAACTGAATACTTCACCTCTACTCTCAGGGAGAAGAAATGTGGACGTCAGAGACAGGCTATTTGAATGCTGTACCATTTGTCATGAATGGTTCTGGAAGACGCATTGTTGGCTAATAAAGAGGGAGGCTCTTTAACATGAAATCTAGGCCAGGAAAATAGGAGCCAAGCCATAGTAATATGAGACATATACAGTTTTATGAAACTTGGCCCAACAGAGGTACAGCTCCTAGTTTCCTTCACCTTTTGTAAAGATTTGGAATAAGTATTTGAGCCTTTTAATAAAAGAGTGGCATAAGCCACTCTCCAAGTACAGTACGCATTTGGTCTGGAGAGGACAGGTGCATCCATGTGGCAAAAGCTCTTAAAACTGACCTCCTCCTGACCAAATCACCAGGTTAACGGATGCTCTCTGTTCCCTCCATAAAATTCATTGTGCCCACGGCTTGCCAGACCTTCAACTAGCGAAGGCACTTGCAGGTGCTCTCGGGCACTCTCGGGTGACCTCGGGTAAGCTCGAGTACTCTCGGATGCTCTCGGGTGATCTCGGGCGCTCTCGGGTGCTTCTGTTCCCACAAATTGAGCTGAGAGCTCACAAGGGTTCAGTGCCATTTACTCCCAAACACACTTCTGCCCGTTGTCCTTGCCATTCTGATTATGTAATTTAATTGTTGTGAAAACCAATAAAATGTGAGTACAAAGAAAGAGGTTTTTTGTTCCTCTGTAAACTGACATTTGATGTTTTGGAAAAGCTTGATAATGACTTGTCCTTATGACTTGTCCTTTTGTCCTAACAACAAAAAAATCTCGTTGAAGTGGCACGGGAAAGACTGGGAAAGGGGGGATCATACACATTTTACCATGATTGGATACTTGGATTGCCTTGGGTCTTTAAATTCTTCCTCTACTTCAGAGAAATCTGAACTGGAACTTACAGAAGATTCCAATAGAATATAAGCTCCACGAGCGTGGAGACTTCCCCAGCACCTAAAATATGCCAGGCACCTAGAAAGAACACAGTAAGTATTCAAAGGATAAACGGATTGTGAGTATAGTTGATACAAGAAAGATAGGACAAAACTCCAATTAATAGAGGCCTGCACCAAGAAACAATTTTTTTTTTTAATGGTGCCTGAACATACCTGTATATGCTTTAAGTTACAATAAGAAGTCTAAGGTATGTTTCTCACGGTTGCTCTTTAAATAATATTTTACATTAATGGACCATCTACTGTGTTGATCACATTAGAGACAAGGGCTTTGCCTGTGATTGGAAGCAGGGAAGTGCCTTGGCTATCGAATAGATAGTTCCTCCCCAGGGCCAACCACTAGAGCAGATCAGGAGATCTTAATGCCAACTTCCCTGAACTCCCTTCTCTAGAAGGTAGCTAGGAAAATCTGCTCTGGTTCAGAAAGGAGGAGATCTGATAGGAGGCAGACTGCATCCCTGGACAGGCATTGAATGTCCTGTAGGCACAGACCAGAAGGAGAGGCCATCCCTTCGACACTTCTCTGTGCCCCCTGAGTAGGAATGATGGTAACAAATGGCTCCCTCACTTCAGTCTATGTTTGAAGGTTCTTTAGATATGGAATCAGAGAACCTGGGTTCATATTTCTTTTTTAATAATTTTGTAGCCTTGGGACACCTGGGTGGCTCAGTGGGTTAAAGCTTCTGCCTTCAGCTCAGGTCATGATCCCAGGGTCCTGGGATCAAGCCCCGCATCGGGCTCTCTGCTCAGCAGGGAGCCTGCTTCCCCCTCTCTCTCTGCCTGCCTCTTTGCCTACTTTCTCTCTCTGTCAAATAAATAAATAAAATCTTAAAATAAACAAATAAATAAACTTTTTTAAAAAAATAATAATTCTGTAGCCTTGAACTAGTTAGTGTACTTCTCTAAGCTAAAATTTCCCAACTGGTGGGCAAGGAATGGGTTTATAGGTGATGAGATACCGCTCTTCTCAAGGCTCAGAATAGGCAGGGAAGCCCTAGGACAGCCAGCATCTCTGAGCTTGTCACCTCTGATGCCAACAGCCTCATCCATGTTCCATGGTGAGATATAGGTATGGGTACAGACACAGAAATAGATTTATGTATATATAGATGCATTTTTTTTTTCAGTTTCCCGTGTGTATCACCGTATGGAATAGGTCGGAGGCACCGAGAATCGCTGCCCGAGCTCCTCAACTAATAAATCCGGCCCTGTCTTTGTCAGCAGGTTGTGTGAGGATCACATGAGACATAAGTGTAAAATGCTTCAAGAGCAATTGGTAGACACACCGACAGCTGGCACTGTAACAGAAGCACAAAGAATTTGAACCCATGTTACCAGCTCTAGTTTCCTTAGCAGATTCTTTTTTTTTTTTTTTTTTAAGATTTTGTTTACCTATTTGAGAGAGAGAGAGAGAGCGCCGAAGCAGCAGCAGCAGGAGAGGGAAAAGCAGACTCCCCTCTGAGCAGGGAGTCCGACTCGAGACTTGATCTCAGAACTCCAGGATCAGGACCTGAGTCGAAAGCAGATGCTTAACCAACTGAGCCACCCCCGCACAGTCCTTACCAGGTTCTTGAATCAATGGAGAAACAAGAAAAAGTTGGCATATCAAGTTCAAATCACTACCCTTATCTCTGATAAATCTATGTTAGCAAGTGTAGCTCTAGGCAGGTAAGCTCCCTACCACTGAACTCCAACAGCGGCCAATTTACCCAGTAGGTCACTCTGGGAAACCACATCCCTTCCCAGTGGGGGAACCTTTGTCCCTAGAAATGCAGAGCAGAAAACACATCCCTGGGGGCAACTTACTCCCAAAAGAAAGCCAAGAGGTGGGGACTGGTAATGTTTCTTCTTCCAAATTTGCGGATCAGCTATGTCATTCCACCTCCCCTGGGAAGGGGTATGTAAAGGAATGAAGGAAAGGCAGGAGTGTTGCACCAACAGAGCTCCTCCCATGGGGAAGAATGCACACCAGAAGGCCCGTTTTGAGATGTGAGAGGAGACTGTAGTCTGCTTTGCCTGCTGTTTCCTGGCAAACATGGTCTGAGGCACTAGACCAATGCCTCACTACCCGCTTCCTGGGTACAGAGAAACAGGAAGTGGGTGCCCATGTTTGCTAGGGCAGGCCCTGAAGATGGTTTCCTAATCCCTGCCAGGTTGTCTCTGTAAGGTAAGGACTGTGTTTGTTTGAATCATGTCTTTAATAGTTCACGTAACTGAGCTATCAACTCACAAAGGCAGGGACTAAGAACGTCACTCACCTGTGTATCTGCAGTTGCCAGCCCATTCTAGATGCCTGGCAAGGACTAAAAGATTGAGGAAAGAACAAAGGAACGGGTGACACAGCACAAGAGGTAGTATACTCAATACATGTCTTAGATGAGACTGTGTGACCTTCACCTGCCCTGTTCCCCTTGACCAATGACTTCTCCTTACTACTTTCAGCTATGTTCAGACATTGCACCTGTTTCCATGTCATCAGTAGCTTCTGCTAATATTGAAAATCCCTTGAGGACTTCCCACCTATGAAAAAAACTCCTGTGATAACTAACAAAAAGGCAATTTGGAGGAGAGAGAATTTTCAAAATTCTTGAAGACAACATGTGATTTTTTAAAAAACACTTCACCTGATGAGCTCTCGGTCCAATGCATGGCAGTGAAGTTGTATACATGACAAAGTCTTTCCATGTTGACAAGGGGGCACCACTGATAACTAAGTATGTGACTGGGCTCCTTCTCATGTAGCAGAGGATAAACGTTTCCTAAGTTCTTGTAATGTGCTGAATGATAGCCCCCAAGTTCATAAGTTGAAGTCCTAACCTCAATGTATGAATTACCTCAGACATCTACCTCAGAAAGTAACAGTATTTGGAGATACATTTCTAAAGAGCTGATTAAGGTAAAAAGAGGACATTAGGATGAGCTCTAATCTAATATGGTGTCTTTAGAAGAGGAAATTTGGATACATAGAGACATCAGACACGTGCACTCACAGAGGAAGACCACGCGAGGACACAGCAAAGCGCCCATCTGCAAGATAAGGAGAGAGGCTTCAGGAAAAACACCAAGCCTGTCTGCATCTTGATCTTGGACTTTGAACCTCCAGAAATGTGAGAAAATAAATTTGTTTTAATAAATAAATAAATTTGTTTAAATAAATTTGTTGTTTAGGCTACCTAGTCTTTCATTATTTTATTATCATTGCCCTAGCAAACTCATACAACCTTTATTGCAGAATTCTTCATTGTGGTGTTACCAAAAAGATGGGTTGGTGCAACACATCTAGGGACTCACTGGGCACTGGGTAATGGGGATTGCACAAGAAATGACAATGGGCAGATAACACAAGCAATCAGCTTATGCTAGAAGGAAGAGGTTGGCAAGACTTCAGAAATCTAAGGAAACCGGACACCCCTGGACACCTGTAGCTAAATTTTCTTACCCCTTAAAATTATTGCTTTTACCTTCTCTCTGCTCTGCCTGCCTTCCCTCCACTCTTCCCTATAGCCACTTCCCCTACCGCCACCACACCTATGCTCTCCAGCAGGCTTTTTGACATCCATCTCTCCCAGCCTTTGCTTAATAAGAAATAAAATGGCTGTTTGTTTTGTTTGTTTTTTTGTTTGTTTGTTGGCCATGTTTGTTTGGAAGGCCATGAGATCTTTAAGCAGATTTCCCCAACTGAAAGTCAGGCAAATTTAAAAACCTGTTTGGGAGGGTAGGATTTTCAACTTGGCCTCTCCCATCAGGGAATATGAAAAGCAGACAGTTCAGCAGAGGTATCAGGAAGGGTTTCTATTAGGAGGGAAAACCACACACAGGGCTCGGCTGGGAGTCTACTCATCTCTAGGGCGCGAAGGAGCACAGCAGACAGGGCTCCGGGAGGACCACCCATCTGGAAGGAGCCATGAGCGCAGCTTCCTGGATTGTGGGCAGGAGCCTGTCTCTAGTTACAAGGAGCCATGCTGTTGGCCCCCTCCCATAACTCCAAGGACTGGGCTCTGCAAGATCTAGAGTTAAGTCACTTCCCTCCTCGGGATCTAAACTGTAAAAATTTCTGTTTCCCAAACTGTGAGATAAGATTAGAGGAGATTAGTCACTTTCCACTGTTTTTAAGTGTGAAAGAACGACTTGGACAAAATCTTGTATATAAGTTTATATTAAAAACAAACAAATGTGTGGCTGGCCTTGTTCAGGGCTGGGGCCATGGGAGGGGGGGAGGGGATGCCCCAGAAGCCCCCACCTGTTCTCCCTTTGCCCAACCCCTCCACTGCTGCCTGCTCTAGGAAGCAACCAAGGACTCCCAGGAGATTTCCTTGGCTGAAACAGATGTGATGATCTCTAGGACTGGTGTGCGGGGAAATGTCTCACAATAGTCTGGGAGTAGGGGCTGCTGATTTGTAGAGTTTGCTGATTTCTGTGGTGTAAATATTACCACCATGGCTGCACTCAAGTCACCAATGTCACATCACTGAACGCAGAGCCAGACCTGCTAAGTAACATAGCATGAGCTAAAGTAATTAGGAAGCAATGAGTTTTGAGTATTTAGTAGTTTCACTTTTAAAATTATTTATTTAATTGTAAGTTTATATGATGCAATTTTTGATAATGGCTGTGTTAGCAATTGGCTTGCAAAATTCCAGAAAATTTAACAATCCATTGTTACCAGTTAGGACGAGTCAGCTCTAGGATACCACTATCTAAGATCTTTTTAGCACCAACATTCTAAATCTTGAAACTAAAGAAGCCGTTTGAAGCTGGGAAGGGCTAAGTGGAATAATCCTAGGGATTTGGAAAGTGTGCTCAGGAGGGGGCAGAAAAACATGTTTTCAGTGTAATATCCAGCACAGAGCACAGTACTTAAAAATAGATGGCCATCCAGTGAATGGTGATGCAGTGAGCAAATGGGGCAATGACCCAACCCACACACAATAGGCTTTGTACTTTGAGTTATTTTTCAACCAGTAGTGGAGTGGGTTTATATTCATCCACCCATGTTATGTCATCCAGCCTTCCATGGGACAGGTGGCACTGACCGTGGCCAAGAAGTATCAGCAGTGCACTAAGTTAATGAGGTCTCAGAGAGCCTACAACAGGAACGTCATGTGATATACAAGCTGGTCACGGCCAACCATCCAGGCATGTCCAGAGGCCTACATGGGTTCTGCACAGACTTCCAGGCGGTCATAGTCACTCTTGGATGGGTCTGATCTTATCATAAGTATCTTGCTGTTCTTCCTGGTTACTATCTCCCTGCAGATTAGTAGTTAATCTAAACTTTTGTTCTTCAGTTCTTCCCAGAGTCTTTGAAAATAGCACAGGTTAAAGAGTTAAGAGCCTGGATTCTGATGGAACCAAAATTCTAGTTTTGTCACTTAACTAATTGTGTGACTTTGGGCAACTGCTTAACTTCTCTGTATTCCAATTTCATTCTAGATAAAATGTAGGTGATAATAGTATCTACTTCAGAGCATTATTGGGGGGATGCCTTGGTGGCTCAGTTGGTTAAACATCTACCTTCGGCTCAGGTCATGATCCCAGGGTGGTGGGATAGAGTCCCACATCAGGATCCCAGCTCAGTGCAGAGCCTATTTCTCCTTACACCTGATTCTCTTTGCTTGTGTGCTCCCTTTCTCTCTCTTTCTCTCTGACAAATAAATACATAAAATATTTCCCAAAAAAACCATTATTGGGAAGATCAAATTAGTTTCATATATATAAAGTACTTAGAACAATATTTGGCACATAGAATACACTACTTAAATTTTAGTTATTATTAGTTATTATATTATTATTACATATAATATATAATACATGTACTTATATATAATTATTACATATAATAATAGATGCACTAAATGAATGAATACAGGTGAACAAATCATGGGAAAGTAGGGCCTGAATGAATGTGCAGAGATTCTTCTGGAAAACAAATGCCTAGTATCCATTATAGTAATTATAATAAATAATAGCAGTAACCTTAGCTAGCATTTATTGTGCGTTTAAAATGTAATTTATAAGCATTATTTCGTTAATTCCTCATAAAAATTCTAATAGGAAGGAACTGCCTTTAGCTGTATTACACAGATAAGAAAACCCAGACTTGTAGAAGAGCACGAAACTTGCCCAAGATCACGTGGTTAGTTAGTGACTCAAAACCAGGTCTTTTCCACAAGAGACTCTTAATCTCACAAAACAAACTAAAGGTTGCCGGGGCAGGGAGGTAGGGAGATGGTGGTTGGGTTATGGACATTGGGGAGGGCATGTGCTATGGTGAGCGCTGTGAAGTGTGTAAACCTGGCGATTCACAGACCTGTACCCCTGGGGCTAATAATATATTATATGTTTATTAAAAAAACAAAACAAAACATGTCTTTTGACTCCAGAGCTTGACCTCTTAACCACTTAACCCTTCAGCCAGCTCCTAACATCCAGCCCCTATGCCTTCCCTCTTCAGTACTGCATCCCACTCCTATCTTTCTTCCCACCCACCCCTCCATGTCTTCTCCTATCCCTTCAGGTCTGTCCAAGACTTCCATCCTTTCTGAAGACTTCCCAGACTCTTCCCCTTAGTATGATGCTCCCAGGGCTTCCGTATACAGTGTGCCCTTCGCTCTCTACTGCCTGTGGCTGTTACCTTAGACTCTATCTGTATCACACAAGTAACTGTGTAGAGATTTTGCTAGATCCAGGCTGAATTCATGCCCAAGCTAAGACGTGTCCTAAGCCCCATGACACAGCCAATCCCTACTGAACGCTGCCCTGTCTATGAATCAGGGTTCCCCAGAAACTACACTCTACCTGCTAGCTCTAGTATCAGGGACTGTAAAATGGGAAGGATGATCACACCCAGCTCTAACCAGCACCCTTGACTTCTTCCCAGTCACTGGCTCAGTGGTGCAGAGAGAAGGGTGGAGAGCTGAAGTCAGCTATGAAACAGACAGAGGGGCACCTGGGTGGCATAGTCGGTAAGTGTCTGACTCTTGATCTCAGCTCAGGTTGGATTTTAGCTCAGGTCTTGATCTCAGAGTCATGAGTTCAAGCCCCAGGTTGGGCTCCACACCCACTTGAAAAAAAAAAAAGGGGGCAGAAAGAAAAGAAAAAGACAAACAATAAAGATGATCCAGCTCTACCCTCAAGATGCCTACTGCCTGCTCACAGGTGCAAATTCCCTTTAAGAGCCTCTACAGATGACCTCACAAGAGCACACAAAGGTAGTACAGAGTGCAGAGAAGTGCTGAGGGGACAGGAAATTCAAAGGAGTGCTCAGAATGCAGTGGAACTCTTCAGGGAGAGTTTTCTAGAGATAGTGAGTAGATTTTATAAAAATTAAAAATGATATTTTCTTGGTACAAATGCAATGCATGCTCATGACAAACAAATCAGAAAATACAGACTAGCAAAGAAAGGAAATTTTTTAAAAACCCACCTACAATCTCGCCCACCCAAAGACGGCTTCTATTAACACCCTCAACACCTTGACAACCAGATTTTGCAGGAGGCAATGCACAGAGCTGAAACACAGGTTGTAATGTGTGTGTGTGTGTGTGTGTGTGTGTGTGTGTGGCTGAGGGGTGGAGCAAGATGCCAGGAGACAGTCCTGGCATTTGAGTCTATGCTGGAGAGTAAGTGCTAAGAGATCTAGGATTGGGAAGTAGAGGTTTGAAGAACAGGACTAACAGGAGATTGCTCAGACCAGCAGAGATTTGAAGCAGGAAGTAGTAGCTAGGAGCCTAGCTGAACAGTGGCCCAATTAAAATAATAGTAAGAGCAGTAACCGTGAGCATGTGTTGAGTGCTTCCCCTGTGCGTGGTATTGTGCTAAACACTTCACATTCCATCATCTTATATGATCCTCACAGCCATGCTATGAGTAGATACTCTATCCCTGTTTTATGGTGGGTAAGCAGTTTGCCCAAACTCACCAACCCATACGCCAATCTTTCTTACAGTGTGCTTTATAGGTTTCCTGCATCGGAATGCCCTGAGGTGTTTGGTAGGCCAATCAAGACAACAGGAGTCAAAAAAACCCACACATATTTGCTCTGGGGGTTTGATTGAGGTTTATCTTCAGACTGAAATACTTCTGGTTGGAAAGTCACAAATGAGCATGCCCAGAAGATACCTAAAAACTGGGAAATGCTGTCTTCTGAGTAACCCGCAGTCTCACTGCCTTCCAGAGATGCTCTGAGGATGACAGTAAGACCAAGGAAGGGCCCAAGATCTGGGTGCTGTGGGCTCTACACACCTTTCTTGTCCTTGGGTTAATTATCTAGCAGCTACCAAGCCTCGAGAGAGCCTTCTGCAGGAAGTAAGGCAGCAACAAGACAGTGCATTCCATGATTCAAAACCAACCAGAGGGAACAATCAGGATCAAGGGGCAGACCCAGGACTGGGAGATTCGGATGGTAAGGGAGGCCTGGGAACAAAGAGCCCTGCACCCTTTTGCTCTCCCCTTCCATCTTCACACTACGGTAGCCAAGTTCCCTGAGTTCTAACCTCCGGGCTCTTATCTGTTAATTCAGGGAGTTGGCTTTTATGGTCTCAAAGTCCCTTTCAGCTATAGGTGGGAAGATACTATCTAAATCCAGCTTGTACTTCTGCTGCCCTTGTTTACCTGGGAGCAAGTCCAGAAGCCCTGGGGTCCCCTAGCCAGCTGGAGGGTGGTAACAGATGCCAGCTGACCCACACCACTGAGGCCATAAGAAAGGACCTTCACCAAGGAGGCTGGGGAAGACCATGAGTGGGCCCAGCCCTGGGCAACATACCAGCAATGCCTAAAACAAGTCAAAGACCTTTCCTGTACATTATCTCCATTTATCCTTATCACTTCCTGGTGGGTTAACATTTATCATAGCCCCATGTGTGACCACAGGGCAGAGACGGAATGCTAGCGGAATGAAAATATATTTTCAAGAACACTCAGGAAAGAGGCAGCTGGGAAGAGGCAGCTGGTAGCCAGGCTTTCAATTCTGGACTGGGAGGCAGGTTTTACAAGCTACCTGGAAAGTTTCCCCCACAGTGCTCAGGATCCACCTTCTTTCTCTTTGTCCCACTCTCATTGGTTGGGCTCGCTGCCACTCAGCACAGAGCCAGCCCTCTATTGGGCTGAGTTCTCTCCTGTCACCTCCGAAGTATCCGTGATGAGATAATTGCCATATTAATAAATTCACTGTATTTTTCCATTGCCTTCTCATTTCACTGCTAGTCAGACTTTGTTTTTTCTTGCCTGGGAATTCTTACAGGACTGAAAGCAGAAGCTGCTTGAAGCTAATAGATCTTCCTGTCTTGGTAGAATCCCTGGCTCATTGAGGAGATGATGCAGACACCCTGAGGGAGAAGGGGGATGGAGGAGGGAGGGCTTTGAAGGACAAGGAAAGAGAAAGAGGTATGCTCAGAGACCAGAAAGTTAGAAAACAACTCTGTGAGAACAGAATCCATCAGAGTCTTGGGTAAGGGTCAGATCTCAGAGGATACCAGGCCTTAGGCATTGGGTTTCCAGCATCAACAAAGATCCCTGGACCCCAAAGTCAGACTCAGAAACCTTAAAATCACCAAATGCAATGAGACCTGAGGCAAAAAATAAATAAATAAATTCAGTGTGGACTACCAGCTGGTGAGCGGGTGGGATGCCGCTACACTTTTGCCCAATTGGGCACAATTTTTCAGGGGTTTGAGCTCCCAGAATGATAGATTATCTGCCCACTGAACAGGATTGGGGGCTCAGAGTCAGATTTACTTTGATTAAAGGGTAAAAGTAGAGGAATACAATATTCCTAGCTCAGCTGGTTTATAAAGTAAGAGTCACACCTGACATGTCTAGAAGCATGAATGACCCCATCGTTCTGGTGCCACCAGCCTGTGACGATACCAGTTATATCTCCTTAATACCCAAATCTTATTAGCTCTAAGCTCTCCTCAGCTGGTGCAAGAATTCCAGTCCAATGCTCAGTTGGTTAGGATGCTTTAGCCACAAGTCATAGAAAACCCAGATTCAATCGTACAAGGCAATCCATCTATCACTAATGGGAATTCCAGAAGTTGTGGGCTCCAGGTGTAGTACAATGAGCAGCTTGAAGTGCTGAGGACACAGGTTGTCTTCATCTCTGTGCTTTTCTGTCCTCAAAATGTTGTCTTTGTCCTGTAGTAGTTCCCTTTGTAGTAATAAGATGTTTTCACCAGACGCAATAACATCTCGAGGAAGAAAAGGACACTCTTCCTGGACAAGAAAAGGACACTGCTTCCTTCTTAGAAGCACAGAAACTTTCCAAAAGTCCCCAGTAGAATTCCATTCATGTCTCATTGGCCAGAATTAGGTACATGCCTGTTCTTAAACCAATCTCTGACAAGGAGAATGGAGTTGCTGTGGCTGGCTTGAAGGGAAGCTGAAGAGTTCATCACAAAGAACACTGATACTTTCCAACTCTCAAATACAGACTTGCTCACCATAAGGTCACACAGACACTCCCCTCCACATGGTTGGGTTCCCGTCCTTCTTTTTTTATGTTAAATGCTTTCTCAGGGACCCTACTACCATCTCCTAGAGAGTGGAAGTCTCTCGGATTTTCTTATCTAATTTGGAATCTCAAATGCAAATTGTGCTACAGCTTTTTTTTCCAGGGGATTCTTTGGCTGAAACTGCTCCTTAGAGGAACAACTCCTTAGAGGAACACCTTTTGCCAGACAAAGCCAACTTTTGCATGGATTGGCCCAACCAAGACCTCCATCATGTGGTTGCTTCCAGCTTGTACCCCAGACCTCGTCCTGTCTTCTGTGCCCAGGAGAGTCAAGCTGGGCCACCAGCAAAGCATGCTACATAAGCCATGGCAGCTACACTGGGAAAAGACTAGATATGCTCCTTTTCTCAGAAAAAGGTTGTAAATATGGCATCATGATTTCCCCTTTACATTATTTAGCACATTGATATTAACTCCATTTTACATTAGAGGGAAAAGATATGGAGTGGCAAAGTAGCGTGCCACTCAGCTAGTCAAGCAGCAGAGCCAGGAACATCCTTCTTTAAGAGACTGGCAGAGGAGAGGGAGAAGCAGGCTCCCTGCTGAGCCAGGAGCCTGATGAGGGGCTCGATCTCAGGACCCTGGTATCATGACCTGAGCTGAAGGCAGATGCTTAACTGACTGAGTCACCCAGATGCCCCAGCCATGAACATTCTTTCTTTTTTTTTTTTTAAAGATTTTATTTATTTATTTGACACAGAGAGAGAGATCACAAGTAGGCAGAGAGGCAGGCGGGGGGGTGGGGTGGGAAGCAGGCTCCCCGCTGAGCAGAGAGCCCGATGCAGGACTCAATCCCAGGACCCTGAGATCATGACCCCAGCCAAAGGCAGAGGCTTTAACCCACTGAGCCACCCAGGTGCCTGCCATGAACATTCTTATACAAGTCTTTTTGTGGACATATGTTTTTATTTCTCTTAGGTAGATGCCTAGAAATTGAATTGTTTGTTCAGAATAGGTGCATGAGCTTCTCTAACTATGAGAAACTGGCAAACTATTTTCCAAAATAATGTATGAGTGTTCCAGTTGCTTCACAACCTCATCAACATTTGGTGTTGTCAGTCTTTTATTTTTAGCTATTCTAGTGGGTGTATATTTGTTTCAATTTGCATTTCCCTGCTGGCTAGTGATGCTGAGCCATTTTTGATGTGCTTACCAGCTATTTGTATATCTTCTTTTATGAAGTATCTGCACATTCTCTTTAAACTATGTTACCTTTTTCTTATTAAGTTGTAGAAATGCTTTCTATTTTATTGATAACCATTCTTTGTTTTGCAAATAGTTTCTCCCAGTCTATGGTCTGCCTATTCATTTTTCTTAAAGGTACAGAAATTTATAATTTCATGTGATCTAATAGATTGATATTTTCTTTCATAGTTATTGTTTTCTGCAAGTTGTCCAAAACAACCTTTTACTACTCAAAGGTTGTGAAAATATTCTCCTATTTATCCTTCTGGAAGCTTTATGGTTTATCTTTTACATTTAGGTCTATGATCTCTCTCAAATTAGTGTCTGTGTATGCTATGAAGTACAGGTCAAATTCATGTTTTTAATATGGAAATCCTGTTCCAGCATCATTTGTTGAAAAGTCAACACATCCCATAGAAGTGAGTTGGCCAGGGCATCTGGATGGCTCAGTGGGTTAAGCCTCTGCCTTTGGCTCAGGTCAAGATCTCAGGGTCCTGGGATCAAGCCCTGAATCAGGCTCTCTGCTTAGTGGGGAGCCTGCTTCCCCACCTCGCTCTGCCTGCCTCTCTGCCTACTTGTGATTTCTCTCTCTGTCAAAAAAATAAATAAAACTTTAAAAAAGAAGTGAGTTGTCCATGCTGTCTAAAAATTACTTTTTCAATATTGCATTAGTTATTCTATACTTGATCTTAGCCAAAAGGCCAAGAAGTGATGTTATAGTTATTCTAGATGCTTTGCTTTCTTACACATTTTAGAGCCAATTTACACACACACACACACACACACACACACAAACCTACTAGGACTTTGGGATTTCACTGAGCTAGGCAGGTATAAAACGAAACAACTAGTTTCCTTCCTATGTAAAGAAAAACCCAATTCTTGCCTACTATGTCTTTCTTCCCTGTGAGTCTACTTTAGACAGAACACTTCACTTCTGATACTTCTTTTCACCAAATGTATAGGGGTTTCCCCCCGACAAATAACAAGCAAGTCTTGGATACAAGCTGAGTATCCTACAATTTAACTCAATTCTGACACTACCTGCCTGGAGATAGCATTCTGGTAAGGGCTCCGGCCTACAAGACTAGCCCCCATACCCCCTTCATAGGAGGAAGCCCATCAAAGCCTGGGCTTCTTAATAACGGCGACGAATTTGGAGCCTCCAAAGACCCCTTCCTCGGGTTAGATTAATTTGCTAGAGCAGCTACTAGAACTCAGTGAAACATTTACTTACATTTACCAGTTTATTAAAGGTTACAATAAAGAAGACGGATGAATAGCCAGATGGAAAGAGTCTTAACACGAGGTCAGAGAGGATGTTGAGTGCAGAAGCTTCTGCCTCTGTGGAGTTGGGGTGAACCACCCTCCTGGTGTGAATGTATTGGCCAGCCTAGAAGCTCTCTAAACTCCATACTCTTGGGATTTTATAGAGTCTTCCTCACATAAGCAGGATCAATCATTAACTCCATTTCTAGCCTCTCCCCTCTCAGCAGGACAAGGGGTAGGGCTCAAAATCCAAGCTTGTAATCATGGCTTGGTATTTCTGGTTATGAGGCCCCATCCCAGAGGCCACTCAGAATTGCCTCATCAGAACAGATGATGCTCCTAGTTTTCTTATCACTTAGGAAATTACAAGTGTTTTAGAAGTTCCATGCCAGGAACCAGGATGAACTCCAAATATATATTTCTTATTATAAAGCACAACATGCTTCAACTTCAATATGCTTCTCTGCTGGTGTACAAATCCTCTCTAGCTTCTTTTTTGTCACAAAAGAGAAGGATCCCTCCACATTTTGAGGGTTAACTTCTCTGCCAAACTTTTGATTTCCTCTCAGTCTGGCTCTTCTTTTCCTCCTGAATTAAATTTTAAAGACCTTTAGCACCTGCTCCACCCCTACATTCCCCTCCAGAATTCTCTCCAATCACATACATATAACTGCTGCCTTCCCTTCTCACATGTCTGCTCATTTCTTTAATCCTTGTAGTAGAGGGTCCACCTTCTATCAGTTTCCAGACCTTCTCAGTTATGAATAAACTTCAATTTACCAGACCCAGTACCTCATCCATCCTCCGCTTCTCCTCTCTGTGGTGCTGTGCTCAGGTGACTTTTTCTGTCTCCTTGGTGAAACTCTCTTTTCTGTGACTCTTTTTCAATCCTGTATAGCCATTCCTACCATTGTTTGGTGGCCTCAAGAGAGACTAGAATTCATCTAATATTCCCAACTTCATACCTGCAAATCTGAAAAATCATCATTTTTCTGGTCAAAATAGAATATTTCTCCCTTGCTTGACCTGCAGCAGTTCCTCCAATTTGAAGGAGATCCTATCTTTTCTCACCTTCTCAGAGATCTCTCTCTAACAATTGGCTTTATGTGTTCTTGAATCTTAAACCTCTTCTTTTCTGCTCCTTTTTCTAAACATCGTGAAAACATCATCTCCATCTCTCTCTCTCTCTCTCTTTATTTTTTTTCCATTTCCTTTTACACCCAGTACACAGGGAAACTTTCTAGGAGTTGTGTGTACCCATTGTCTTCCCTTACATCCTTTCTGGTCACTCCTCAGTTCTCTGAAATGTGACCTTTGCTCCCAATGTGTCAGTAAAAAACCTCACCAAGGCTACCAATGACCGCGTTTCCAAAATCCCTTGGAACTTTATGGTCCCTTGACTTCTTCTTGATAGCACTGACATTGTTCACGACTTCCTCCTTCTCCTGCATCCCCTCACCATGACTGCTTCCTCCCCACACCATGGATAAGCCTCTCCTTCGGATTCTGTCCTGAGTTTCCTTCTTTTCTCATTTTCCCTGAGTGATTTCACCTATCTCTTACTCCACGAATATTTATTGAGCACCCACTGTGAGTCAGGCACTGATCTAAACCCTAAAGATACTACAAGTGCCTACTCTCATGGACTTGACAGTTGCCAATGGTCTCAATTCCATCCAGATCCTGATGACACGTAAATTGGCCTCCAGTCCAGATCTCTCTCTTTTGTCTCCTTGGTCTGCTTGGCTATTCCACATACACCTCAGTATTTCCAGAACTAAAATTTCCATCTTCAGCCCACCTCCAGACCAGCTCTCCTCTTACTATCTCAGTTACACAAGCCACAAAGTGTTCATCATCTTTGTTCACCATCTTTGAGTCTTCATTTTCCAAACTTTTGGAAAAAGTTGGGATTTTATGAAGTCTTCCTCCATAAGGAATACAGATTAATACAGATTTGCCAAAGCAGTCATTGGAATCAGTAACCAAGTCCTGATAATTATCTTCTAATCCTCTGAGATGCCTCTGGAATCCATCCAGCCATGGGGCTCTTCATGCCCCATACTATTGTTCTAGTTTAGGCCAACATCCCCCAACATCCCCATTGATCCCCCAACAGGTCCCTCCAGTTTTGATCATTTCACCCTACCCCATCTTCATTCCATTGTCTACACTGTGGCCATAGTCATTTTCTAAGATAACTCTGATCACAAGACCACCCTGCTTCAAATTCCTTGTTGCCTTTAAAACAGAAGCCAATCCCTTTAACGGGGCCCAGAGGGTTGCTGCCTACCTTTCCATCCCTTCTCTCCCCACTACCCTCTTCATTCTTAACCTTCCTGCCACACAGACTTTCTCTCCCAGTGCCTGGGTATGCCACGCTCCCTCATACCTCTGAACCTTTGGAAGTGCTCCTCCCCTAGCCTGAAACACTTTTCCACTGGAGCTTCTCTTCTCACTCAGCTAACTGCTACCTACCTCAGCCTCAGCTTAAACCCTACTTCTAGAACACTTTCCTTAAAATCTCTAGTCTGTACATCAGTGCCACCCCGTCCTATCCACCATTGTATGATTTTCTGATTTCTGTTATTATTCTTTGTGCCCTTCCCCTCATTAGACTTTAACCAAAAGGAAGGCCACTACATGGTCTATACATGTCACTCTTGCTGTGTTGTTACATTCCAACTTTTAGAAAGTTCCAATTAATACAGATTTGTCAAATGAATGAATAATTTCTTGCCCTTCTTCTGCTTTCTAATACAGATATTGTTTAAGATTCATGTCTCTGGGCTTTACTCAGTTTCATTCTGTATCATTGATTCCTAGGCTTCAGTGATCAGGTCTGTGTGAAGAAGTCTCCAGTCTACCACAGTCTGGATATCTCTGAGCACCAAGTCTGCATTTCCAACATGATGCTAGACATTCATGCCTGTAAGTTTTTTTCACCACCTCAAGTAAAAGCTATAAAAACACTAAAAGCATGCAAGGATATGTATTCAAGGATATGTAATGCAACACTGTCTATAATATTGAAAAACTGTAAACAACCCAAATGCCCATCAAAAGAGAATTGGGTAAATAAATTCCAATACTACTATAAAGCCTTAGAAGGACTAAAAAGATTTATATACTGACATGAAAAGATGTCCTTGATATACTCTTAAGTAAAAAAGCAGGTTTCAGAATGATAAATATAGTTTGGTTTCATCTTATTCAATCATTCAGCATGCATATATTGAACATCTACTACTTGCCAGTTTCTAGTCCAGGTGCTGGGAATGTGCAGAGAACAAGGCAAGATCCTTGTTTTCACAGAGCTTTCTAGACAGATGATAAGCCAATTACATATATGTGAAATGTCAGGTAATGGAAAGTGCTATGAAGAAATAGCATTGGGGTGCCTGGCTGGCTCAGTCAATAGAGCATGCCAATTCTTCATCTCTGGATCGTGAGTTCAAGCCCCACATTGGACATGGAGCCTACTTTTAAAAAAGAAAGAAAGAAACAGCATTATGAGATGTGCTATTTTAGGTAGGTGGTCAGAGAAGGCCTTTCTGAAATAGTGACAGTTGAACAGAAACTTGAATAAAGTGAGGATGGGAATCTTGTGAATATTTGGGGAAAGGACATTCCAATCAGAAGGATCAGCCATCAAAAAGCCTGTTGTAGTAGCAAATTCAGCTGGCTTTAGAAGCAGCAAGGAGACCTGTGCAGCTGGGACAAAGTAAGGGGAGCAGAGAGGTGGGACATGGGGCCATATAGTTCACCTGGGGAGGGGCCATATAGTTCACATGGCAGGGGCTCTAGAGTCCACTGTAAATGTGATGGAAAGGCAGTCTTTGGAGATTTGTCTGTTACAACATGTTGGTGTTTCACTGAAAAAAGTTGGAAAAATATATACCAACTATTTTTTTTTAAAGATTTTATTTATTTACTCGACAGAGATCACAAGTAGGCAGAGAGGCAGGCAAAGAGAAAGAGGGGGAAGCAGGCTCTCCGCCAAGCGGCGAGCCCGATGCGGGGCTCGATCCCAGGACCCTGGGATCATGACCCGAGCCGAAGGCAGAGGCTTTAGCCCACTGAGCCACCCAGACACCCCAATATATACCAACCCTTATCAGAAAATAGCTCCATATATGGGATTACAGGAGACTTTTTTTGAACTCTACACTTTTGTTGTGTTTAAATGTTTTATAGTGAGTGTGTATTCATTTGGTAATCAGAAAGGGAAAAAATGATTTTAAAAACGTGTGCATACCCTTGACTCACCAACTCCCTTTCAAGAAAAACATCCTTTAAAAAAATTAAATTCTTGAAAATGTGTGTATAAGGATGTTCATTATAGTGTTATATACCAAAAATCAGAACTAACTTAAATGTTCAACAATAGGGAATTGACAGAAGAATTTATGGGAAATTGTACAATGAAATCATAGAAGTCCTGACAAAGTCTGTCAGAGAGTATCACCCTAGGCTCAAAGCCTAGTTCAATTCTCAACTCTGAAACCTTTTCTGGACACACCTGCCTAAAATGATCTCTTCCTTCTTGAACTTGATTTGTGCCTATTGTCTATTGCACTCCGCTGGCCCTTACCCCACATACTATTCCATTATGGAACAACAAATTTAGTTCACACTTGGCTCACCATAAGCTTTGCTAATGGAAGGAGAGCCGGCAGAACAATTCCAGACAATAGATAATTCATTCCTTTGTAAATGCATCACAACATTTCTTTTGCAGTAGATTCACCATTCTAATTAGCTTTCCTTATGCTAATATTAAAAGTAATGAGCTTATCCAAACACATACACAGGTGGCAATGGCAAAAGACCCCGAAAAAGTCTGAAAAAGAAAGTTCCCCTGGGTAGCCCCCAAGGTGGACAATAAGCACTGGGGTCCTAAGGGTCTTCAGGGCCCTTCCCCTACACAATCACTAAGTCCCTTTTCCTGAGAGACCCGAGTACATCCCTCTCCTCGGGCCTCTGGGGCCCCTGCTCTGGGCTTGCAAGGCTGGGAGCTACCTGAGTTCAGTTCTGAGTCCCTGTGAGCACACACTTCTCCTGGCCCTGAGGCAGTGAAGCAGCAGTCCCTTGATGAGTCACTGGGGCTGTCTTCCTCCCAGTCCAATCTGCTGGCCTCACCGCTGATTCAGCAGCTCCCACAGAGGCCAGTTCACCTCCCTTCCACCCGCCTCATGGTTGTCTCCTCTGGAAGGGGCAGGATGTCCTTAGAGAGAAAGGGACCACACTAACTCACTTTTCCCACAGCCATCCTAAACTGTCTTTCTTTTGTGTGACATGAGGGCTCGCTGGGGAAGCCTCTTCCTCCCAGCAGCCCTGAGAGGCAGGCAGGGTTTTCTACCAAGTGGGGCATTTGAGGGGGTCTGGAGTAATTCCCCTCTTTCCTACCAAATCCTCTCTCTGCAAGCTGAGTACTCATCAATGACGCAGGAGTTAACCAAAGGAGGACATATTTAGTACTGCTAAGTGCTGACACTGGTGAATGTGTTTGTCTTAGGGCTGCCTTTTTGTTTTTTCTTTTTCTTGTCTTTTTCTTTTCTTTTTCTTTTCTTTTTTTTTTAAATAGGGCTGCCTAATTCTGAAGCCCGGAAGGGTCCTCTACATGGATGGTTAGTCTCTTAAACTTTCTATTGATCCTAAAATGGATTGTTGGGTGCCCTGTTCCATGCCTCTGCACTAACTCACCAGCTCTTGTTAGGGGAAAAAAAGGCGGAGGGGATATTTGGGTTTTGTTTTAGGGGTTTGTTTGGAGGGTTTGGGGGGGTTGTTTTTGCCTTTGAAAATTCCCAGGAGAAGAACATCCATTGCTCTAAGCAATCTTTGCCCATGCTTTTGTGCCCCCCACCCCCTTCTCTCAATCCCTCCTTTCCCTCCTCATATCCCTACCACTCTTTGCCCATTTGCCAACTTAGCCCAGAAGTCCTCTCCCTCCCCTTCTGGTTCCTCTCTCCCCTCCCCACCTGGACAGGAGATGGGAATGGTTCTACTAGCAGATGCCTGCGGCCTTAGACTCAAGAAACCTGCACTCTTGTCTCTTGTCACCTGGCTTTGGCACCCATCCCATGGTCCCAGCTCCCTCTGAATAAAAAGAACTCTACATTCTATTGAAGTCTTTAACAAGGCAGAGTTCACAGCCCCAATGGCTAAAATCCTCCAAATCAGTCCTTTCCATGAGCCAAGTGGGCGCTTCTCACAGTGGGATCTGGGCACCAGAGCTAAAACAAAACAGACCAACCCCCCATCCCCCAAAAACACCTCATTCCAGAGTCCCTTTGTTGGGCTAAACAAAGATTTAGGGGCCAGGCTCTACGCCTGGGCAGAAACCCAAAGGTAGAGGGGCCCTGTCTGAGGGAGCTCACAGTCTGGCTTCTCACTGAACTTTTTCTCACTAAACTTCTGGAGCACACCTGGTCATTGGCCAGCAGCATGAAGCCACCTTCCTGCCCCAGCCTCCAACAGAAGTGACAATTCTGGTTCCTTGCAGAGTCACAAAGGTCCTGAATAGTAAGGCTCCTTAGACATCCCGGTATCAGAGATGGAAACTGAGGCCCGGAAAGGTCCTGAGTAGGTCACCTTGCTGGTGGCTGTGTCAGGCCTGGGCCTGTTTCCTATTCCCCCACAGCACCTTGTTTCCCTGACATTCCTTTGAGCTGATGAGCCAGGCAGAATCCATGACAGCTGGCTGCTTCTGGGCTTGGCTTCATTGTTCCCTTCCCTTGGGACTTATCCAGATAAACTTCCCAGCATGCTGAGAGGCTCACCTCCCAACTTGGAAAGACAGTTAGTTCTCTGTGAGGAGCAGAGCCAAAGAAACTCAGTCAGGTTAGCACTGATAGGGTCAAGCTCTCAATGCAATTGCCTCCTGACCCTGCAGCCAGAGCCCTCAAATGCCTACAGACCCGAACTATGCTTGAGAGCATGGATTTTGGGCTCTTGAAAGTCATCCAGTGCAGGATTTTCAAGCTAGTGGTTCCAAACCATTAATTGGTGGCAAAATCTAATTTTTTAAAGGCAAAGGAAGAGTAGAAATATCAGGGTATAACATAGTTGTGGTAGGCAGACTCTCAGAGGACCCCTCCCAGTGACTTCACATAATCACCTCAAGTATGGAAAGGACCTGTGACTATGATGGGCCATCACTCCCAAGATTATGATAGTTATGCAGCAAAGGAAGGGATTTTGCAGAAGTAATTAGGGCCCATAATCAGCTGGCTTTGAGGTAATCTAAAGAGAGATTATCCTGGATAGACCTTACCTAATCAGGTTAACTCTTCAAAAGAGAGGTCCTCCTGTGGGCTTTGCAGAAGAACCAAGCTGCCATGAATTCTAGTGCTGTAAGGGAATGACCTCTGCCAACAACCGTGGGAGCTTGGAAGAGAACCCAAGCTTCGGATGGATGGCTGTCCCAGCGGGCACCTTGACTGTGGCCTTGTGAGACCTTGAGCAGAGCACCCAGCTACACTGTGCCTGCCCTTGACCCATGAAAACAGAGATTACAAATATATGTTGTTTAAGCCACTAAGTTTGTGGTCATTTATAACACAACAATAGAAAACTAATACAATACTCCAACAGTAAAGATGAGTATTATTGACTTTTTTTTTGGTCGTGTACATAGATACATAAGTATTAAACCATGGTGTAAAATCCATGTTTGTTTTGAGAAGCGGTTAAAACTTTGAAAGCTACTAATGTAGTTGGAGAGTGATTCATCCAACATTAGGCAGCCATTTCTGGGAGAATCAAAACTGGAATCCAAGTATCTCTGGCCAAGGCACCCTCCCTCATACCACCCTGCTTAATGATGTTAGGAAACATTAATTCCTTTTTTTTTTTTTTTTTTTTTTTGAGAGGAGAGAAGAGTGGAAATGAGATGGTTTACCCTGGTCAGGTCAGGTCCTTCTGAGTCAGGATATTGCCACCTCATGACTTTCTTCTTTTGTCAGAGTAACTATTCCCCCCACCTCGAGGTCCATCTCACTGTATGATATTACTATGGGTTAAGTGCTTTGCAGAAATGATCTTGGTTAATTCATACACCAGGTAAACGAAGTAGACATTAATCCTTCTATTTTCCAGATAACAAAAGGGAAGCTCAGAGAGGTTAATCAAAGCATACCCGAAGACACAGAGCTGGGAATTGGTAAACCCAGGATTCCAACCCATGCCTGAGCCCTTCACCAGACTTCTGACACCAAATGTGTGGGTTTCCCACAACAAGCAGTTCTCCAGTTCTCTGAGGACACCAACTGGGTGTCTTGTAATTTAATTCAATTCTGACACTAACCCGGTTAAGGATTCAGGCCCATAAGACATACCCACACTTCAGATGCAAATCACAAGGAATGGGTCCCTAAGTGACTTACATTTCTGTCTAACTTGGCAATACATCAGAGGTTCTCACAACCCTTTCCTTGTGTTCAGTAATTTGCTGTAACAGCTCATAAAATACAGGGAAACACTGTAAGTGCTATTAATGATTGATTATGACGGATATAAATGAATAACCAGATAAGAAGTACAAAGAGTGAGGTCCAGATCCATCCTGAGTGCGATATCCTCCTGGCACGTGGGTATACTCACCAACCTGGAATCTCTCTGAACCCCTTCATTTAGAGTTTTTGTGGTTTCATGAAATAGGCAAGCTTGGTTACATCATTGACCTTTGGTGGATAACTCCATTTCCAGTCCCTCTGCTTACTAGAGGTCACAGGCGGGGCTGAAAATTCAGACCCTCTGATCACAGGGTCAGCTTCTCAGCCAAGCAGCCTCTGCTTTCCAGGAGTCACCCCATTAGGATCACTCAGTTGTGGTTGGATGGGGACTCCCCTGTCACACCTATCACTCAGGGAATGACAAAGCTTTTTAGGAGCTCTGACCAAGCAACTGGGGACTGAGTCCCCAGTGCGTGTGTGTGTGGGGGGGGGTGGTGGTGTATAAACTCCAAAGTCAGAGAGACAAGTGGCGGTGAAATAAGAAAAGGATTAACTTCAGTGAGGCCAACACTGGGGAAACAGCAGGCTAGAGTCTCAAAGATGGTCTCCAAAGTGCTACGAATACTTCCAGGTTCATATGAGGAAAATGTGGGACAAAAGTCAATGGGTATGTGCAGGTGGGCAGTGAAGGTCAGGTTGATCCCTGTCTCAGGGTCAGCCACCAGGGTCTTGCTGGTTCGGTGCAGTCCTTACTGCTTAAGAGGGTAGTTTAGGTTCCCAACAAGGGATGCTTTGTCTGCAGGGACTTTGCCTGAGTTGAGAGAAAAGCTTGAAAGAAGAACTTGATCCTTAGAAAGTACAGACTGCGGTCGAAATGGCGGCAGTCCACTTTCAATCTCACGTTATCGCAGCCCTTAGCAACTGAGTGCCCGGCTCCCCATAGACAGTCTCTCTCACAGACATTTAGTTGGCTCAGGCTTTGTGTCTGGGAAATGTCCTGGGTTTTGAGAGAAGCTCCTTATAGGTAGTAACACATAGCTCACATTTATTGAGCCTTTACTCTATGCTGAGCACTGCGAAAGGCACTTCACATTCACTATCTCATTAAATCTTCACAACATTATGAAAGTAAATACTGCAATCTACAGATAGCAAAACTGAAACTCGGAGATGGCATCAAGAAATAACTTACTTGGGTTTATACTAGGAATGCAAGGATAATTCACTATTAAATAGTCCATTAATATAAGTCACCGTTTGAATGGGTCTAATGAGAAAAAACATGTGATTTCACCTAAATGATAAGAAAGCTTTTGGCGAAATTTAAAAAAAAAAAAAAGTGCAACCACCTTGGAAAACAGTGGCAATTCCTCAAAAGGCTAAACATAGGATCCGATAACTCCACTCTTGGTGTAAAGGTTTGAGAAATCAAAACATCTGCCCACACAAACACTTGTAAAAAGATGTCCACAGACACGTCATTCACAATAGCCCAAAGGTAGATGCAGTGCAAATGCCCACCTACAGATGACTGGATAAAACACATTGTGAAGTCACCGTGCAGTGGCTCGTTGTTAGTATCTAAAAAGGAATGAAGTTCTGATTCGTGCTACAATATGGATGAACCCGGAAAACATGAAGAAGCCAGAAGCCAGTCCAAAAAGACTACATATTGTTATGATTCCACTTAGGTGAAAAATCCAGAATAGACCCATTCATACAGACCGAAAAGAGATCAGCAGTTGTCTGAGGCCAGAACAGGGATGAGGGCTGCCACAGGAATGAGGAATGACTCCTGATGAATATCAGGTTTCTTTCTGGGATGTTAAAAATACTCTAAAATTCTATGGTGGCAATGCTTGTACAACTCTGTGATTGTACTGAAAACCACAGAGCTGTATGAACTTTAAAGAGGTGAATTTTATCATATATGAAATCTATCTAAAACTTTTATAATGAGAGGAGGGGCACCTGATTGGCTCAGTCAGGAGAACACACCCCTCTTGATCTTGGGGTAGTGAGTTTGAGCCCCATATTGGGTGGAGAGATTACCTTAAAAAAGAGAGAGAGTCAGAAAGAGAAAAAGGAAGAAAAGAAAAAGCAACCTAGCTATCCTGCTGGGAAGTCCAAATGGAGATGCCACATGGAGATAAGAACCCCTGGAAATACACGCAAAAGGAGAGAGGCCCTGCCTTCTCAGCTCCCAGATGAAGTCTTGAAACAAGTCCAGCCCCAGCCCCCAAGCACTGCACCCATGCAGAAGCCAAGCAAGATTAGCAGAAGAACTGCCCTGCTGAGCCAGATCTACACACAGAGCTATGGAAGCTAATAAAACAAATCTCACTGTAAGCCACTATACTTGGGGATAGTTTGTTCTACATGGATAGATCACCAAAACAGGCATTTGGGAAAAGATACCATGGACTCCACATGGGTCAGAGATCTAAATGCAAAACCTGAAACAAACATGTTACTAGAAGAACATATGTGTAAAGCCTTCTACAACCTGTGTATGGGGAAAACCTGTGTTTCAAAATGCAGATACAATAAAGTAAAAAACTGATACACTTAATTACTTTAAAAAATTTAAGTTTTCGCAGGGCAAAAACTCCATTCACAAGATCAAAAATTCAAAGGACAGATTTGGAAAACAGATTTACCACATAATACCACAGATTAAGGACCCAGACCTCTTAATCTATAAATTTTTATATTAATAAAAATTAAATTTTTATTTAATTTTTTTCAGTTGCAGGAAAAGGATCAAAAATCCCCCAGAAGAATGGGTAAAAGACACGAGCAGAAAATTAACAACGACAATAAAAATTGACCCTGAAACAGGAAGAGATGTACGACCTCACTCATAATAAGAGAGATGCAAATGAAAACCATACGAAGATAGCATTTCTCATTCATCAGATGCGCAAATATTCAAACGCTTGACAATACACTGGGGAAATGGGCTAGTGGGAATACCAAATGGAGAGGAATTTGGCAAATATCTAACAAACCCAGAGCCAGTCAACCTTTGACACAGTCATCCCACTTCTAGGAGTTTATCCTAAAGGTACACATCCAACAATTTAAAAAATATGCATGTACTAGGTTGTTCATGCAACATTATTTGTCATTTCCAAAAAATATGTTAATACCTTAAATCCCCAAACATGAAAGATTAATTAAATAAATGATGACATTTGGTTGAAACACTGTTAACAACAACAATAAAAAAAATGTAGAAAATCTCTATGAACTGATTTCCAGAATATAGTAAATGAAAAATGCTAAGTGCAAATAATTATACTTTTTTTAACAACAGATTTTATTTTTTTATTAGAAAGAGAGAGAGAGCAAGCATGAGAGGGATGGAGTGATGGAGGGAGAAGGAGAAGCAGGCTCCCCAAGCAGGCTCCCCGCTGAGCAGAGCAGGGAGACTGACTTGGGCTTTGATCCCTGGACCCTGGAATCATGACCCAAGCGGAAGGCAGACACTTACCAACTGAGCCACCCAGGTGCCCCAGTGCAAACAATTATAAATAATACACTTTAGTATAAGAGATAAAAGGGAATAAGAAAACATAAGTATCTGCCAAATCTTGAAAAGCAAAAAGGAAAAAGCCACACACTCATACTAAAGATAAATCAGAAAACCGTGAGTGGAATATTTACAAGGGGGTGGAGGGTGCCTGGGGTAAAGAAAGAGGGGTGCATGGGTGCTGTTCTGGGTTTGCCTTTGTGTACAGTTTCAATTCTTGGGAAACATATGAAAGTTCTACAAGCTAAATAGAGGACAGAAGGAAGAAACACAAAAGAGCAAACAGACCCAAACACACCTGTTATTATCTCTGGGTTCCAAACCCACCCTTTCACACTCTGCCCTGGAAGCCTGGAGCCTGGAGCGAAGGCTCTGCACATGGCAAGTCCACTTTGCCTGCTGCCTCTGGGTGGGGGACTGCCAGCCAGGGAGGGGGCTGTGGGGCTGGAGAAGGGAGAAGGTCTCCTTCCCTCCTGCTTTGTCTTGGGGCTGCGATTCCCGATCCCCCCCCCCCCCCCCCCGGGGTATCTCACTCCAGCCACTGCCCCTCCCTGGCTGCAAGTCTTTCTCTTAGCAGCAGCAAAATGCTTTACAGTGTGACAGTTTTTCCAACAGTCTTACTTCAGCAGTTCAACAACACCGGCTGCAACCAGCGCCAACCCCTCTCAGAGCTCTGGTTTCCAACCCTAAGGGCTCCTTCCCCCGGAACCCCAGAAACCAACCCTTAAGTAGCACCTTTTCCTCAGAGGAGGTCTGAGTCTCGACTCCACGGTTCCCTTCTGAGTTTCTAAGTTTTAAAAATTCAAACTACTTCCTCTTATTCTTTCAACCTTGAGTGGTTATCTCAGAGGAATGAAATTTTGAGTGGTTTTTGCTTAGCGCTTTTCTGGAAGTTCTTAACGTTTAAGCAATGAACGTGTGCCACCTTTATAAAAAGAAAAGGGATGATGCCCTATCCTTGTGTGCTCCTCTTATTTGCTGACACTTCACGGTGCCTCAGAACAATACAGAGGCCATGGGTGAAACGGATGATAACTGAGCTCCCCTGGGTGTTGGCCAAGTTCTGCCCCTCCTCATCCGAACAGGCCTATTGAATTCTGACAGGCTCCCTGCCTTCCCTTCCCCTAACAGAAGATTATCTGAAGACTTTTCCTTGTTCTCTAAGCAAATGATATCAGCCCAGAAAAACATTTCTCTCAGAAGCTTTTCCAGAAGATTATAACAAAGCTGAGTCTCCTGAAGTAGTGTGAGTCAAGAAGCCAGGACAAAGAAGAGAACCTGCTGGGTTCCACTGGGGCGGGGGACGGGGAGGGATGGGGTGGGGGGGGTGGTTTAGCAGAATTGTGCCCTGGGTTCCTCCCCATTCTCTCTTCCAGTACAAGCTAAGGGCAGGGGGCCAGACAAGACAGCCCTTCTGCCAATGGGACTCACGGCTGCCTGCCCCCAATGCATACTTCCCCACAAAACAAAATAAAATAAAATAAAACAAAACACATAAAAAAATCAGATCCAGGGGCACCTGGGTGGCTCAGTGGGTTAAGCCTCTGTCTTCAGCTCAGGTCATGATCTCAGGGTCCTGGGATCAAGCCTAATATCAGGCTCTCTGCTCAGCAGACAGCCTGCTTCCCTCTCTTTCTCTGCCTGCCTCTTTGCCTAGTTGTGATCTCTCTCTCTCTCTCTTTCTCTTAAATAAATAAATAAAATCTCTAAAAAAAAAAAAAAAAAAAAAAGAAAGAAAAAATCCGATCCTCAGAATCCAGACCAGGAACTCTGGAGACATGGTATTTTCTGGCAAGCAACCTGATGGCTAATAGATAACAGGTTATCCAGGAAATAATTAGGAGCCCTCGCCCATGCGGATCAGTTGCAAACACTGACCTCTGTCATTCAGCATATGGCCCTAAAAGTAAAGAACTCTTTCTTCTTTCACTTCCCCAACGTGGGAAAACGTCCGGGCTCTCTCCGTTCTTGTAAACCTGACAAATTAACAAGTACAGAATCTCCGATAGGCACTTAAACCTGGTGAAGCCTGGAGGGGCCTCTCCCTGAGCCCGCCAGGGAGAGAGAGGGGTGGGTGAGGAGGTTTCTGTCTTCAGGTGGGAGGCCGGCACCAGCTTCCTGCTTCGCCATTTTCCTCCTGTGTCTTCAATCTTCTCACCCTCTCCCCCCACACTACTGCCCCTGCCCTGCTCCTTCCTGCTCCTTCCAAAGTCCACACCCAGCGGCCCAGGGCAATCTTCCCAGTCTTTCGAGATTCAGCACACTGCATTCCCTACTCCCTTCCCCCAGACACCGTTGTAAGGAGGGAGCAAGATTCAGAAATAAAAGCCTGGTTTGTGTTTAAGGACTCCATGTGGGCTCACTGCTCATAGATTATTTTGTGTTACATCATTGTTGCTTTTAATAATGGTTTCCAAAATTGATTCCTCTTCAAACCTTCTTTATGGTTCTCTCCAGCAAGATGTACAGAATTTGAAAGTAAACAGAAATGCAATGACAGACTGAGGCTTTCTCACTTTCTCCTAAGTAGATGGCGAGAGCCAATAAGCCTCTTCTTATATATCATCTCAAATCACCCTTTCTCCTTGCTGTCTTTGGACGCAGCTCATGTTTTTCTCTCATAAAGCCAAGAGTATTAACAGTAACTACCAATGTTGTGAGCACTGGCGTATGCTGGCTGCACTAAGCTCTTTGTGTGCTTTGCCCGCTTAACTGTTTCCATAGTCCTGTTTTATATCCCCATTTTACAGGTGACAGAACAGAGGCCTGGAGAGATTAAATAACGTTATTTCAAAAAAGGAAACGAGTAGAAACCACAAGGATTTTGAGATTCAAATCTGCGTCCGATTCCAAAGGCCCATCCTCTGTCACCTACATCATTCTACCTCCTTCAGGGAGGCGGCAAGTCAGAGTCGTGGATCCTGGGAGTTGGGAGGAAGGGGATGGTGATGTGTAGAAAGGACAGGATTCAGAGCCTGTGGCCAATGTCACAGCCTCCAAAATCGCCTGTCAGGCTCAGGGTCTGCCCAGGGCCCCACAAGCACCCTCTCTTTCGGACCTCACCACAAACCCATGAGTCAGACATAATTTTTCACCAGACCCTCCCCCACACACACATACAACGTATGCATAAGATTTAAACTGAGGGAAGAGTGATGAGTTCAAGGTCACTCAGCAGGTAAGAGGACTGGAATTGTGGTTTCTGGATTCAGACTTCGAATTCCCCCACCTACTTGCGTCTTACTGTACCCTCTGTCTCTCAGCAACACTGGAGTTGGGCCTCCCTCTCACACAAGAGAGGAACGGTGCCAGGCAACCCGGCTCTTGGCTTACTTGGTGTTCAGTAGTTTGAAAAGCACAGTGAGGAGATACAAGTGTGGCTTCTAGAACCAAACTGCCTGAGTCAGAGTCCCAGTTCTGTCACGTCCACGTTATGTGGCCTTGCGCCGCTCAGTGTGTCTATTTCCTCATCTAGAAAATGAGACAGAATGACAGCAGCCACTTCTACGATGGCGGAGAGCGAGGCGGCAGAAACTGCTCGGGATCCTGAAGGAAACTCTCAACAACCACAAGGCATTATGGTCACATAACAATTTCTATCCGATAGCTAGGTTTATGCAGAAGCTACTATTTCAGTTAGTATAACTGACATTTTCCTGCCAAAGATAAGTCCTCATGGCTTTTCTGCCTCAGCTCCAGTAGCTCTCCCTGAAAGCAGACTCTGGGGCAAAGATTCGGGTTGCAAGTAGTTATCGTGGTGAACCCAGAAAGCTCGGTGAGAGAACTGGGAACAGGGAAGGGAGGCAAGGCTGTTCGTGAGCAGGCTACCCCGGTAAGAGAAGGGCTGGATCCCACGGGGACTCTCTGAGAGATGGGAACACACCTCAGAATGGTCCTTGGGGACCTGCACACCCATCCTCCATGGGGGAAGGGTTGTTCCTGGAGCATTCATCCCGCTAACCTCAGACAAGCAAACGCCAGGGTCCAGAGAGCCCCCACAGGCAGCAGCGGGAACAGGAAGTGCTGGGAAACAGGTTGCAGGTGACCCTGGGGAAAGCCAAGGGCATAGAGGTGGGGCTCAGCAGCACAATCTCCCAATGTTGCTCATGTACACTCTAGGTGTATTTTCTTTTTCCTTAGAAACGCTTGCCAATAGCCCCATTGTTTGCTCTGGATCTATTTTTAATGAGAAAAAATTTCCTCTTTGAACTCTAAGTGCCTGCTTAGGACTGTCCTGAGAAATTCTAGAGAGATAAAGCCCCCTCAAAGTATCCATAAATCATGAGAGTCCCCTGCATGTTTGCGCCTTGGTGGCCTCTAGTTTACAAAATTTAAAAAATACGTTTTGCATATATGATCTCATTTAGTCCTCACAGTCAGCCCATGAGGTGGAGAAAAGTCTGCCAAAGCACCCCAGAGTTTTCGATCCTTTTACAAGGGATTGGAAACAGTTTAGTGATTCCTGCTGGGAGATGATTCCTAGGACCTGAGTGAAGTTTTGCAGCATGTCTGGACAGTCCCTAGTGGACTGAAAAAGACCTGTGCCAGCCATTTTACTCAGGTTTGGAAACTTTAAGAATATTGATGCTTTGGGAATAATAAAACAATTCAGTTACTTTGTTCATTTTTCTCAACAAACACATGGAACGATATCTTAAAATAGAAATTTCTGCCAAGGCCTGAAGATGACAGAGATCATATTCCAAAATGAGGTGCCAGACCTCCATGCGGGCTCGGGAAGGCAGGCAGGCAAGCAGGCAGAGGAAACCAGTTGTGTGACCGTTGTGCTCCTCATTCGTGGTGATAAAATGGCTAAGCGTTTGGAGGTAAGAAAAGGCAGCAGCAGGAACATTTTTGTTCATTTTCGATGTACTTTGGGGATTTCTGAACATTTTCGATGTACTTTGAGCCCCAGTATCATCCATGAGAGAGAAAAGGGAGTATAGGACCCTTGTCACAAGTTTAGGTAAAAGGGATCCAACATGTCCACTGAGAGATTTAGGAAACACAGTACAAAAGTGTCCAATTCCCACCTGGGAAATCCGAAGGACCAGGGATGGGCTGACTGTGTCTTTGTGGAGTAAAAAGAAGGTCAGTGACAGTTTGTGCTCTCAAAATTGGTCACAACAATGATTAAGGATGTGGCCAGATAGCAGCCTCACCCAAATTAGGGTTGGCAGCAAAAGGGATAAGAATATACCACCCTAAAATATACCACTTTGACATGTGGATTATTTTGAGCTGAAGGCAATTAAGAAACAGTGCACATAAGAGGAACTCTGTGCCCTCTCTTTCTTTGTCAAAGCAAGGCATACATTTCCTTTGATGCTTTGCCCCCTTCCCTCTCTTTCATAATGGCTAAGAGCACTGACTTCAACTTACATAAGAAGCCTTGCAAAAATTACTTTTTTAATTTTTTATTTTTTTATTAACATATAATGTATTATTAGCCCCAGGGGTACAGGTCTGTGAATCGCCAGGTTTGCACACTTCACAGCACTCACCATAGCGCAAAAATAATTCTTACCTTCCATTTGTTTCCCCTGTGTATTTATTTCCACGATTTACCACGCCTAGGAGCCCAGCCCCCCCCCCCTTTTAACTTGTCTTGTCTCTTTATAATTTATCACTGTGAAAATGGTATATAAGACACCCCCAATGCTTTGGGGGATTTCCACTCCTTTTTGTGTGAGCCCTACCCCCACCCCGCCCAACAGACAAACATAGACCTTCTCTCCTTTTAATCTGTCCCTGGTCATTTTAATTTGCAGGCTCCAGTCACTGAATATAAAAGGGTAGAGGAAGTCCCATCTTCATCTGCAGTAGTGAAAGACTGTCCTAGATCTGTCCAAGAGGGTTGCAGGGAGGGACAAACAGACCTCAGAGAGCAGCCTGAGTTATCACCACATTCGCAAAGGCTGAAGAAAGAGTGAGTGGCTAGAATACAGAATATTTGTCCTATGAAGCAAACTTCAGGAAAGAGATCTCAGCAATTGAGACTGAAGGTCATCCAAAAGAGCCTCAGAGAGTCAGCCTTCAAACAACTGCCAAGTGCAACGAAAGCAGGTGATAAATCCATGCCAAGACCAGTCATGTAAAAACTTCCCTGCTCCCCTCACTTCTTCTCCGTTCTAGAACTCTAGCTCTGAAAGAGTCAGGACTCATAGTTAGCAAGCTGGCGAAGGCGGAGGAAAATCATAAGCAGCTGACCATATACCCATCCCCTTAGCCCCTTTGTCCCCACCTTTCAATAATCTTGATGTGGGACAGGGCAGGAAGCTTAGATTTTAAAGCAAGAATATTTCAACTACTAAATTCCAGCTCTATGTTTCCAAGTGACTAGACGATTGTTGGTATTAATAAGCATGACTAGAAAATCACGGGGCTTGCCCTAAATTTTGTCTGGGGCAGAAGAAAGCTCATTTCCCTGAATGGACAAGAAAAGACAGTGGGAGACCAAAACAAATTTGCTTTGATTCCACTCCATGAGTCACGTTTTCAGAATTGGGAGATTTCCTAGCGCCCAAGGAAAGAGTGGGTGGTTGTTGATGAGTTGGACTCTGGTTCAGAAGCCCAGAGAACATCACTGGAGAGGTGACACCCACAAAGTAAATAGAGCAGCGCCCGCAGCCACTGTGGAGCTATGATCAAGGATTATCCATTGTCCCCACCCGATTTAGAAACCCATCCTGACCAGAGATTACAAATGCTGACAGCCACCACTGCTCCCATCACTGCAAGACCACGGAAGCAGATGACTTCTCCTGCCAGCCACGGAGCAGTAACTCCGCTGTATGTGCCCCCAGATGCTGCCCAACGATGACTCTATTAAGAGCTGGAAAGCCTGGGCATGAACAGATTGGATAATGGCTGTGAATATTAGAGTGAGCAAAATTTTTCGGGAGACCTTTTGAACTTACAGTCTCTCAGCTCCAAACCTGCCCCTCTGGGCTCCTCCTTGTGAGGCCCAGACTCTGCAAACCAGGCTCCATGGTAACTCTTCTATGGGAAGAGTTAGAGGGAGGGGGCCGAGCTGGAGAACATGTTCTATCATATGTGCTACCTGTGGGGTTCCTGTCCCTTCATTGTCACTCTAGTGTCCCCTCTCCGCCTGGGCAGTGGCAGTTCTCCCTCGCAGTGTCACCTGCACACAGTATGCAGTTTTCCCAACGCTTACCCTGAGCCTCCTCACGCTCCCCGCTCCCAGGAGACACCAGGTCCCTGTGGGCCCCTCTCCAGCTCAGAGATGCCAGCTCAGCCCAGCAGTGCCTCCTTCTCGAAGTGTGTGTTTCAGGTTTCTAAGTTTTTAATAATCCCCACCTCTCCCCACGCCTGGCCCCATGGGGAGTGCCTGCTTCCCGCAGGTGCTACCTCTGTGACACCCTCATGCGCTGGTTTTGCCTTTTCAGTCACCAAGTTAACAGCTCGGTTCTTAGTTCACAATTTTTATACTACCTTCTCTGTTCAAGTAACTGATGCAGTTTCCTTCTCCTGGCCAGTCCCCGACTGGTACGCCCCTCAGTGAAAAATGGAGAATTGGAGTACCTCAGGGGACTCCCTGGGGGTAAAGAATCAGCGAAGGGAAGATTTTAAGAGTAGTTTTGTAACCTTTCTTGAATCGTGGAGCTGTCCCAGAGACATGAAAACAATGGGCTTTCTCCTCAGAAACTGTAACTATCTATCAGAATATCCCCCGACCTTCAACCCTGGAATGCAATTCTGCACCCACTTCCAGGGGTTGGTGGACCCTAAGGCCCGGATGAATAATTCCTGTGGTCGAATGCTGGCCAGGGTGGGGCTCCATCTCGGAGAAAATCTCGTTGGCTCTCATCTAAGCCTAAGAAAAGTCGAACAAAAGGACTGTCGGTACGGGGTTGCCAAGGAGCTGTCCTAGATTTTCAAACTCCCTGAATTTGAGATAAATATCCTGACTGTGGACCTGCCAACGGTCCTGAATTCCTAGTTGCTCTGGCATCTGAAGCCTTAAAAATGCATCTTATTCAGCAACAACTATTTTACTCATGGGGACCCAGCCAACAAGAATGAGGGCTTCTGAAGCAGAGCACTGTTTTGGGGGGTCTCCTCCCAAGAGGCCCCTGGCTGACCCTGGCCAGGTCCCAGTTGCTCTCAGTCCCTCAGTGGCTGCCTAGAGAGTAGCCCTCCCGGAGAGAAAGGCACATCGCCATCTCCTGGCTGGTGCTATTATCGCATGCCAATTTTCCAACAAGCAATTCTCCGGGCCCAGTTTCTGAGCAAGCATAAGAAATTCTCTTTTGTTGTGAGTTAGTTATCTGGATGTGTTCAGTGAAGGATTATGCTTTAGAGGAGAGAATGCAGAGTTTGAGAGAAGTTACTACCTCTGGACCTCAATTTTTCCATCTCTAAGGCAAGGCCACTCTCTGAATGCAGAAGAGTCTACTGCTGATTTTCCTTTCTCCATTAAACTGCCCTGTTGAGCTTTTAGAAGGCAGCACCAGAGAATGAAAGAGGGTCCTTCCCCGCATCACTTACACGGTTAGATAGCCACCATCTATCTCCACAGAGCTGTCTGACGTATATTTGCTTTCTTAGCTGAAGGTTGATCTTTTAACTTACTTAGACATTGCTCAGGATACAGATGGATTTTTTTTTCTCTGTTAATTAAAAACAGGTTTATTGCTTTATTCATTCAATCTGTAAAATGAGTCATTCATCCAACAATTTTTTTTTATTGAATGCCTACTGTGTGCCAGGCAGTTTGGGGGCACAAGGAATATCACAGTAAACAAAACAAACAAAAATTCCTACAGCTTCTCATTTACTGGAGAAGACAGACAAGAAATAAAGTGTGTACCGGATGCAAGCCAAGAGCAGTTTATTTGGTTGCTGTCTATTTGTTTGTTTTGTTCACTTTTTCAGACAGGCGAGCTTCTAGCATATCTGCTGATGGGAATGATTCGGCAAAGGGGGATAATGACACAGGAGAGAGGAGGGAGAATTGGTGACTTGCCCTTGGGTAGTTGAGAAGGGACAGAATCTAGTGCTCAAATGGAGAATAAATCAGGTACCTCCCGAGTCCCTTGGTGTCAGAGCCAAGTTGGGTGCTAGGGACACAGCAGTGAAGAAAACAGGCAATACCCCTGCCTTCCTACAGATCGCATTCTAATTAGGGCACTGAACAATAAAGAAGCAATGGACCCATGGGACCCATGGATTGGAATAAATGCTATGACTGAAAGACAGCGGTTGGAGAAGCTCTCTTTGAGAAGTGATGTTTAAACTGAGTCCTGAAGTAGGACATGGATCCACACGAAGAGCCTGAGGGAAGAGGCTTCTAAGCAGAAAGAAGAACAAGTCCAAGGCCCTGAGGAGGAAGAGCTGAGCCCATTCGTACACTTGCAGGAGGTGAGGCTGCGGGGAGGGTAGTTTCAGGAAGAGCGAAGCATGAGATGAGGTTACAGAGGTTGGTCATTGACGGCTTTTTTTAAAACAGCCAATAAATTTTATGAACAAATTTAAAGATACCTCAAGGCTAGGAAGAACAGGTAACATTGTTAAATGACAGAATCAGAATTAAAAAACATTTCAGCAGATGGCATGTAACACTTCTCCATGTCAAATCTTGCGTTTAGGTTCAAAAAATCAATTGCAAGAAGCAGTAAAAGGAAGATCAGGTATGCCACCAGTTCTTAGGAAAAGGGTTTTAGGTTTGCACAGAGCAGAGCCTAAGACAGAGGCCAAACTCTTTCCCGGAAAAGTTACCAAAGGAGCAGAGGAGAGGAGGTGGTGGGGAAAAGTGGTAGTGAGGAAGGAAGAAAACTATGAACTAAGAACTTCAGAACTATGTAATGAGTTGGCCATGTCGACAGGCTACTTTTTTACGATCCCAGGAGACTGTGGCATCGCTGTCTGAAAGGTGTCTCAGCACCAACCAAGGGGTGTAGAAAGGGGACAGCAGTTCTCCATTGCCCCCAGACCACCAGGTGAAGTCGCATGGTTGCCACAGCATACACTGCCCATGAGCGAGTGACAAGGATGTTTCCATGGCGGCCCTGCCCGCACCATCACTCAGAGGCCCAGAGGCAGAAAGCAAGGGGTACAAAAAGCGCCCCTGAGGTAAGTCATAATCAACTACACCTGTGCAAACTGGCTGGCAGCCCACAGAACTGGACACAGCCAGAATAAGGGACAGAAGAGACCTAAACCTCAGAAGTGATTCACAAGAGGTATCTCATAGACCTACATTGGTAATGAAGGATCATTTCCCTTCCATTAGCATTTTGGCTCAGTCTTTTTAGGCTTTTTGTGGAGACGCGTGAATGTAACTGAATCTCATTGGCAATGCTTTCATGAAATTTGGATCCTAAAGGCAAAAAAGCCCCCCAAAATGCTGTCCCAGAAGCCATAATAATCCCTTCTTTAGTACTTCTCTAACTCAACAAAGGAATCTTTATTGAATACTAGTTAAGACTTCTGGATCTCCATAAAATGCTACACTTACATCAATTATTTATTTCTGCTATGCCGAGGGCTACCAGTGGGGGCAGTGTGTTATGTGGGAAAACCATTTATTCCGTTCATCCCAGGCCAACCAAAGGCCTCAAAATTAATATTTTGGCTCATCTCCAAATGAGGTTATACCTACAGTCTCGGAGCCGTACTGACAGCAGCGTTGAAAGAAGACGATGTCCTTTATACAGCTCACCCAGGTGTCCCCACTCTCAGATCAGACTGCCTCCCGTAGGTTATGAATTAATATTTTTTCAAAACTCCTGCAATTACCTTGCGAATAACTCAGTGCCTTCGGTGTTAAATTATACCAATTTATTAAATGCAAAGTTTCCAAAAATATCGCAATTTCTGTGATTCTGTTTTGACATTTCTCCTTTTTTTTTTTTAAGTTACCAGGAGCCTTAAAAAAATGCAAGTACCCTGTGCATTTCTTGATTTCTGAGAGATCCTGGCTAATCCCTACCAATTTGTTGAAAGTACCATTTATGCAAGTTCCATTTCCCTCCTCATCCCCCATCCTGAGGGCTTCTTCTTCCTGCAGCTTCTGCACAGGGAAAAGGAAGGGAGGAGGAGCTGGAGGCTGAGTGAGGAACCCCTGCTCCTTTCCCAGCCCTGGAGGTGTTTGTAAACATCACCCGGGGCAGCCTGGCATTGCCCTGGAGACTGGTTTCTTTTTCATTCCACAGCGTCAGGAGCCCGTTTATGTAATTGTTGCTGTGGGGAGCCAGCGCTTCTAGATGCATCTCTGTTGGATGCCCAAAGGGATTGTCTTCTCTCAAAGCTTCTTCAAGCTATTTATTCTCTAGGCCACTTCAGATTCAAAACTCCGGGCTGCATTCTCTCATTACATCCCTGCCAGCAATCCAGTGGTGCTTTTGGGGGAGGCTCTGGAAAGGTCGGGGGTTGGTTATCTCTGCCCCGCAGGTGCTGAACTAGCTGGCTGGGGCTGTGGTACGCTATGGCCATCGTGCTCCTCTTCAGGGGGCTCCTGGGCCTTCTTGCCCAGGCTCTAGGTGAGGACCATGCATACAATTCAAGAGACTAACATGGGCTCGTAGAAATACCACCCACGACTAGGGAACTCCAGAACCTGCTGGTAGTCTGAATACTGACAACCACTAAGAATAAGAAGGGCAGTGACTATCATTTCTATCATTTCTTGACTGTTTTCTAATCTCCAGGCCCTGTGTTAAAAGCTTTACAAACATCAGTCTCATTTAATCTTTACAACTGCTTTACCATATAAATACTATTATGATCCCCATTTTATAAGCAAGGAAAGATTTATAAATGTTATTTGTCCATGTTAGTGGAGCCCAGGATGGAACCCAAGCATTGACTTCGGAGCTCTCACATTTAACCACTGTGTACATTATCCCACAGTCCTCAAGCATTTGCCCAATGAGCCACAGATGCTACATTTGCAGAAGACAGATTTACTCATCAAAAGGCCCTCTGCTCTTCTTGAACGAGGGACGCCCTCTGAGGTTCTCCTCAACCCCCCCAGCCTTCACAGCGTACCCCTTTTCCTGAATTCCAGCAAGAAGTGGAATGGGTGCCACTCACTTGGCATTTTGTCATCCAAGGTCTCAGGCCGTTATCTCATTTAAGTGGGAACATCTTGTCTCTGCAACAAGAATGCACGTAACCCCAGGTAAGGACATGTCTTACTCTTCAAGGCAAGAGAAGTACTCCATGAAGAGGATTGAGTAACTCGCCCTCCAGGTCCTTCCTGTTGGCTCAAAGGCAGGCCAGGAGCACAGCACGCCCTTGAGAAGACCCTACTCCAGACTGCAAGGCTGGGGTGCTGGCCTCTCAGTTATCTTGGCTTTCAGGCTCCTCCCCCCACACCCCTCCTTCTTTAGCCTGTGTCAATATCCTCACTTTCTTGCCCTTTCTTCCTTGGCAAACATAAGCCTGGCGGCTTCCCACCACTTTCCTGATGAGGCTAACTCTTTGCTGTCCAGAGAGCTCACTGCAGCCTCTTTGCAGAGAGCTCCTGGCCCTCAGCCAGGACGCTCACCTGGCCAAGAAGTGACCTCCCCAGCATGCTGCCCTAGAATGTCATTGTGCAGCATCTATTGTCCCCACCCCCTCTGTGTTTTCCCCATAAACTGCCATCTCTGAGGAGGAATCAATCCATCCTGTAATCATTCTCTGGGGGGGGCCTGGGGACTGATGGATGGGTCTAGTTGTTTTATTATTAGCCCGTGTAAGTTAAGTAAGTCCAATCAATAAACTTTATAGGTCTCCCCAGATTGCTCCAGGGGTGAGACCCAGTTGCTTTCACCTCAGTAGATTTAGACCCCTGCCTAAATAAAAAGCAGTACTCACCTACAGAAGCCGTTTTATTTCCTTTTGAAAGAACCTCTCGATGCCCTTGAGCCTGTCATGACTTAAATCAATAAGCTTAACAGCTTCCAAGAGGAAATCAGTTGCCTTTGGAGTGTCTCCGTGCCACTACGGACACATGACCTTTTTAGACCCCTGAACCGAACTGGGCAAAGCGTTGAGGACTGGGACCATGGCCTGTTGCATCCCTGGGCACTGGGCACTCCTCCAGCGTGGGGAGTCTGCACCTTCCCCTCCTTCTGTCGCTCTTTCTCCCCTATCCCAGACCTCTCTGCATCTAAGACTCCCGGTAAACCCATCCCTTTTCTGCATCTCTGGCCTCCAGGCCCCGGATGACCAGATTGGCTGCTCGGAAGCTGGTCTTCCTTGTCATTTTGAAGGTGAGCATGGAAGTTCTTCCAGGTGGCACTTCTGTGCATTCACAAGAATATCTAGGAAGCAGAGTAAAAATGGTTGTAGTAGTAAGAGGAGGAGGAGTAATACCTCGATGGTGAGAATTTCAGGGCTTATGGGGGAGAAGAGAGCTCTATCTGGGGTCAGGGACCTCTCAAATTATTCCTCAGAAAAAGCCACCATCTCTGCCCATCTAGGGTGATTTAAGGGGGATCCTCACAGTCTTAACTCTGCCCCTTCATCAGACTGGCCATTGTCCATGTCCACGTTCTGCAAAGACAACCACCATGAGCCCACAGTGAAATGGGCTGGCTAGGAGACAGGAGCCAGCAGGAAAGGAAAGTCACCTCCATTTCCCTGCCCAATGTCAGAACGTTGTGTCTGAGAAAACCCCCATGTTGCCTATCTAGAATGGTGTCTAGAAAAGCTTTCACAGTATTTTCATTCTCAAGTGGGAACAAGACCCACTACTCCCTGACCATGAGATCAAACTTTCAAATTCCAGAATTTCCATAGTTGCTCCCAACGTCATTCTGTGCTGCCAAAATGGACTCTCCATTGGGCCATCAACTGATCAGGATCAGGTTGTCTCAAAACCATTCCTATGTTGGAAAACGGTTTAAATAAAATACTGGGGTAGGGGGAGACCTTCTTCCATATGTATAACCATACCGTAAAAATATGCAAGTGTTAAAATATAAAAAATGAGAAAAACAATGGATTGGTATGTTTCAAGTACATCAATATTTTTAAAAACTGGGACAAACCTACCTACAGACTGGTCTGCTGCAGTAATAAATAATACAGGTTTCTTTTTCCAGGCTTAACCTCTACCCATTTGTTAATGGCTTTGTCAAGACTTTTAACTTCACATATTCATGCTCAGCAAACAATTCTTGATCTCTCTTCACTCATAGTTAATCAATTTCCATTTAGGACAACTCTTACGTGAATCAACAGATATACAAATAGGACGTCTTAAACATAGTGACGGGTTTGTAGAAGATTCCTAAAAATCCCTCATCACAGCAAACTCCAGAAGCTGCAATACGGTCCGTGGGTTTGTTTCTTTGGGATCTAGTGTGGACGCTTTCAAATATCATCACAGTCAAAAAATTCCTGCTAAAACACCTTCCCCAGAAAATTCACCCTACGTTTCTAGTACAGCTGGTAAACTTCTGATGTTCTTCTTCGGTAAAAATCGGGGGAAATGGTTGAGTAGCAGTGAGTATGTTCATGATTTGATATATTGCTTTAGAATAAGCATCCAGCGCTTTTTTTTTTTAAGATTTTATTTATTTATTTGACAGAGAGAGAGAGATCATAAGTAGGCAGAGGCAGGTAGAGATGGGGAGGGGGAAGAAGGCTCCCTGCTGAGCAGAGAGCCCAATGGGGGGGGGTCGATCCCAGGACCCTGGGATCATGACCTGAGCCGAAGGCAGAGGCTTTAACCCACTGAGCCACCCAGGCGCCCCAGCATCCAGCTCTTTAAACGCCTGGGAAAACAAGGCACTTCAGCATTGCCGTTCGGCATTGTTCCGGCAACGAGTGCAGAGAATGACAAAACCCCACTAACTCTTAGTCTGTTTCTTCACATTTCCAATCAGCCACTATCATTGTTTATTTTGAATTTATTGTTGAGCCACAGGAATATGTGATTTTACAGGCTTTAGAACAGAAGGGCTCCAAATCATTAGGGACTTCTTCTCAAAACATACTCTTGTGGGCAGATCCACTGGAGTCGGGGTTAATTCTCAAATTAACTTTCACGTAGAATGCAAGGCTCGTTAACAGATAAGTGATTTAAATGTGTTAATTGAAGCTTACATCCATATGAGGGAAACTCAACAGCAGCCACAGCAATTATGTAGGACTCAGACCAACAAAAGATTGTTTTCAGAGTGGGTATTCTGATCACTGACGTGGTTCAGATGGGCCAGCACGTGTTGACAATAAAAAACTGACCGAATTTTAGTTTGTTTGATTGTTGTTTTAAAATGTTCTAGACGATGCACCCCTGATTGCCAGCACCTGGGACGGATGCCCCCACTGCCCGCCCACCCCTGGTGTCCCCCTGCTCACACAGGGAGCGGGGAGACTGCAGCCCCAGGCCAGCTGACCTCTGAGTCTGGCCTTCTACATCTTGCTAGGAAGCCTTGGTGACAGAACCCACAAAGCCAGAGGCCTGCATCCAGGTTGTGGACCTATTTTGTTTGACCGAGGATGTTAAGACCAAAACAAAAACCCCACGACTCGTCAGTATCTTTTGGTGGGGATTGTGCTTCCAGCTGACCACAAGCCCTGCCACTCCTGTTTTTTCAGACCTTGATTCATCTGCCCACTTCTGTCATCTGCCTGGCGCCTGTAGGCATCTGACTTTGTGACTTTGTTTCTAGAGCTGTCCCGAGAGGAACCTGAATGTTCTCCAGTCCTTTTGCTTTGTAGGGTTTGTTCTCTGCTCTGCCCTCACTGACCACAGCTCACCAGCCTTCCACTAGTGCCTCGACTCTGCCACTCCAGATGCCCCTTTTCCTCGTCTCTAACCTGCGTTTCTCTTCTCTTACACCTCCTTTCAGCCCTGCCCCTCTGCTTCCGGAGGCAAGTGAGTATGTTCATGTTCGTGCTCATGTTCACTCCTTTGTGAACATGAGCCAGGCAACTGCCTCTCTTTGGATGGGGACTTGGGTCTCCATCTTCATCTGTGACACTCAGGAGGCCGGTGAGGAGTGGCGAGCATGCACTCGTCCTCCCAGAATCCAGCAAGGGGCTGGCTTCCCCGGTGAGCAGGAGGGGAGACGGAGGGGAGACACTGCGTCAGGCCCTAAACACATGCCCCGAGTCCCACCCATGGTTGGCTTAACTGAACAAATGTCACGGAAAACACATTCTTGACCAAACTGCCCCATATCGACATAAACAACTAATTTCAACCAGGGGTATGTTGGAGCTAGTCACGCCAACTCCTGAGAGGCAACTGTTAAACACTCAGAATTTTACCAGTGAGTGGTATCTTGAAATCAGCCAAAGCAGAAGTGTTTACACCAAAGATATCAGTAAGTGTTCTAAACAAGGCATCTTGAGGGAGGGTTACCAGCCTACCACTGCTTTTAGACTGACCCAACACGTCCTGCCCACAGGGACTAGAGATCTTCAGTTATATCTGCTTTCTTTTCCTCCCTTAAGCTTAAAGAGAGATTGTCTAGTGCAGTTGGGTGGGGGGGTCACACCCTTTGAGTTCAAGTCCACGTCCTGCCTGTGAGACCCAGAGCCACTGCTGAATCTCGGTGCTTCCTGTTCTCATCTCTAAGGTCACGGTGGTCTTAGCACCTTCTCCTGAGATTTTGGTGCGTTTCTACGACTCAGTAAAGATGAAATATGTGCACCTAAAAAGTGCTCCACAAACATTATTGTCCTGAGCCAGAAAGGTCCTACAGTTCTCTTATTTCAGCTGTGTAGTTAAAAGATGCAAATATCTAGTAACCAATTTAAACCTTGCACTGCTCACTGACTATAAATATCACAAATATGCCATCCTTTTGATTGAATGTCTATCAGGTCAACTCATGTCGTCTTCCTCTCAAAAAGATAGCAATGGCACGGGGTAAAAGTCTATCAAAACTATTATTATTCCAAAACGTGGGTATTGGTTTTTGCATCTCAATTCCAGAATTAGAAAAAGTCTCTTCTTGCTTAGTTTTTTTTTTTTTTATAAATTCTGCTTTTAAAAAAATCATTTTTAAATCATTTATTTTTCACACATTAATAGTCCTGAAATCAGAGCAGGTGTTTGAGTTGATGTGTGCATTTAAGGTGGCCATGTTTCTTTTTCTCTCCCTAAAAGCAGTTATTAAACTGATGGTACATCTTACAACCAATGGTGTCTTAGAATCTGAGAAGTGTGATCATAATTGTCAATGGTATAGTAAGTTAAAGGACCCAGGAGGCCAGCCTGCATGTCCAAACGTCCTGTCCCCAAGATCACAGTGCTTCCAGCGTTGGAGTTCTGTCACACGCAGGGCCACCAAGGCTGCCCATCCCTACCCTGAGGCTCAGAATTGATGCAAAGTGGCCCAGGCCCAGGGTTTTTTGTTTGTTTGTTTGTTCTTTGTTTTTTTAAGTGTGCAAAGATTCTTCTGCATTCTTCAGTTAGAAGGACCATGCACCATGCCCGGGGGCTGGCATTTGACCTCAGGAAGGGAAAACAGTGAGACAACGTGAGAGCGTGAGAGCGAAGGTGGAAGAAGGAAAGAGGCTGTGAGACGCAGGGCAGGCCCAGCTGTGCCCGGCAAAAAACACACCCGCGGCCCTGGCGTTCTGTTCTGAGTCATCCCCTTCCTGGTTCCACATGGTTGGGCTATACGCCACACTTTCTCTATAATCTCAGTTTCCCCACCTGCTTTCTTGCCCAAACTTGTGGTGGCTTGTGGAGTTTCAGAAGGAGAAATCAGCACAAGCCTAGAAGGGACCGTGACAGGAGATCTGGCTGTGGACACTCAGGGGGCTCCTCCCCAGCTGCCCCCTGAGCCCATGCTCCCCCACAGGTGCCTCTGGACACCTGACCCATCCCTGAGCTGGAGACTCTGAGCCACAGCCCCTGGGGCTCCTCTGTGTGAGCTGGGGCCACGCTGCTGGGATCCCAGGCGAGCAGCAGCTGGAGCAGAAGCCCCAGGAGTGACCCCCTCACGGGGTCATGGGGTGCTGCCGCCTGCACCCCAGTCGCGTCTTTTCTGGCTTTGCCCGGACTCTGCATCCCATGGCCCAGAGCCACTCCAGAGCCTCAGTGGGAGGGGAGCACACAGTCAAGGCTGTACCCCACTGCCGCGGCCATATGGACAGCCCAGTCAGGACCACCTTCCTCATCACAGGAGCCAGAAGCCTGGGGTGGAGGAGGAAAGGGAGGCAGACCTGTCAGGCTGAGAAGTCTCGTAATGAGCGTCAGAGTGGGAAGGCCAGGGACCAGCCTTACCCAGCCGCTGCCCTGCTGCTCCTTCCCAGCTCTTGTGGCAAGTTCATGCCATCAAGAGGCCACTCGGCATTCCTGCTGCAGAGAGCAGGCCCGCTTGGAGGTCCCAGTCACTGCCCCTCAGGCTCCACACCTACATTCAGCCTGAAGCCACACTCCCTGGACTGAGCATTGGGGAACAGTGGATGGACTCATGCAGGCCATTCCTGAGAGACCCAGGCCTCCTCCAAAGCAGTTTTGGCTCTGGCATTCCCCATGTTTCTGGCTGAACCTTTCTCTGAGCCGTGCTACTAAGACTTTTCCCATCTGAGTAGTAAAAAATTGAGCCTGGGGGCGCCTGAGTGGCTCAGTGGGTTAAAGCCTCTGCCTTCGGCTCAGGTCATGATCCCAGGATTCTGGGATCAAGCCCCGCATCGGGCTCTCTGCTCAATGGGGAGCCTGCTTCCCCCTCTCTCTCTGCCTGCCTCTTTGCCTACTTGTGATCTCTGAGTGTCAAATAAATAAATAAAATCTTTAAAAGAAAAAAAAATTGAGCCTTGCCCAAAAAGAGGTCTGGCCTTTACCCTTGACTCCTGGGAGCTAATCTTTGTTTGCCTGGGGGCGTTGGGCTGGCCCCCTAGGAGCCCTATGAGTTACAGTAGGGGCTGGTCACTCAAGGAAGGATGATGTGGTCCCCCAAAGAGATGTCCTACGTGGGCAGTCAGCCGGTCATGCCTATGTGACAGAGCCCCACAAAAGCTCTGAAGGAAGACCAGGGCTCAGCTGAGCGTCCCTGGTTTGTAATACTCTGTGCATATTGTCTCACATGGATGCATGGAAAGCAACCTGTCCTGACTCCGTTGAGAAAAGACAAGAAAGGCCCTGGGTCTGACACATCCCTGGACACCGTCCTATGTGCTTCTTCCATCGACTGACTTCAGTCTGCATCCTTTCCCTGTAATAAACTAATCCTCAGCTTTCAGTGTGTTCCATGAGTCCTTCTAGAAATCGCTGAACCATGAGAGTGGTCCTGGAGCCTCTGAACTTGTAGTTGGTGTCTGAAGTCAGGGTGGCCTGGTGCAATTGTTCCTTCGGAACTTTGCAGTTATCCTAACTCTTCTCACTGACCATACCCCGCCCCCCTTCACAGGGACCAGAGCTGCACTGGGGTGCCAGCTCACCCGCTTCCTGGGCTCCCACCCTTTGACGCTACCTAGGCATTTCCCCAGTAAATCTCATTTATGGCCAAACCCATCTTGACATCCGCTTCCCAGTGGACCTGAAGGAACATAGGTGGTCTGTGAGCCACCAGCACTGGAAATGCTCCCCCGAGCCCTGCTAAGTTAAACACTCAAGAGGTGGAGCCTAGTGATGCACACCATAGATGAGCGGCCCCCACGAGTCAGACTTTAAGGGCCACTGGCCTGGAATTTGGGTGGTTTCTGAGAAGCTGCTGCTGGGGAGGCTCAGACAAAATGAAGCCTTGAGTGGGAGGTGGGTTTCTGAGGTACTGCCAGCCCGCCGCCCCGGGTGGGACACTGAGCTCTCAGCTGCAGCGTGGCTGAGTCCCGTGGCGGTCTGCTGAGTGGGGGTGAGTGCGATCGCCGCAGGTTCTGGCCCCACACAGGAGGCCAGGTGCTTCCTGTTCCCTGCACCCCCACTGCCTGGTCTAAGACATCTGTCCATTACCCTCTCACTCATCCCGGCTCTTTGAGAACCCAAGCTTCAGGCCATCTCCATGCAGCATCTACTCGCCATCTCCCTTCTCCACCAGGATGCTGGGCCCCCTTTTCCTTTCTCTGGATCTCTTGCCATCACGAAAGCTTCATCATTCCAGGGCCTGACAAACATGGGCCACTTCCTCTTTGCATTTCCACTTTTGACAGCACTTCCATTTATGCATTCATTTATTCAACAAATACTATAGAACGCTTGGCACACAGCACATACACACTGGGGGCAATCGTACCTTACCCTCAAATGGAATCAGCCTGGATACAGTGGACTGAAGAACCACATATTTTTAGACCACAAAGTTACTTGATCTCATAACAAGAATAATAAGGTGGTTAGATTAGTCACTTACAGAAATCACCCTAGAAATAAGCTACCATGAAATACAACATATGAATTCACTGCTGATGTGACACGATGCCTCCAGAACTTCCCCAGGAGCTTGGTTCGTGTAAATGAGTGCTCCCAACCTTGATGTCCACACCTCCCATCCCTTCCTCCAGGACCAAACCTGGGTGGCTAAGGACTGTATCTTCAACAAGCTGCTCTTAACATCTTTTGAATTAGGAATCTCTGAGAATTTGATGAAGGCCATGGACCCTTTCTCCACAAAGTCTTTTATATACACAAAATTGTGTATATGTTCCAAAGAGCTCCCTCCCCAGCTGACAGACGGAGCCACAGGAATGTTCATCACAGCATTACCAATATAAGTAATTAAACGAAAAAATGATTTCTCTACTCACCACACTTCTGACACCAAATGTGGGGGAAGAGATTGCCGCATCAACCAGTTCTCCAGCTCTCCAGGCACCCACTGAATGTCCTGTGATTTAATTCAATTCTGACACTAAGAGGGTTGGCACAGATCACCTGAGTCAAGGGCTCAGACCCACAAGAGCCTACTGCAGACACTGACTGCAAGTCCCAAGTTCTCATACATACTTCCGACCAACTGGCTATAAATGTGGGTTCTCTCATCTCCCTCCTCAGGGTTGATCATTTGTTTTTATAATGAGCTTTTGTGGCTCACAAAACTCAAAGAAACATCCACTTATATTTTTCAGTTTATTTTAAATATATTATAAAGGATACATATGAACAGCCAGGTGAAGAGGTATGAAGGGTGAGGTCCAGAATGTTCCAGATACAGAGCTTCTAGCCTTTCTGCATGTGGATGTCCTCAACAACCCAGAAGTTTCTGAACCCTATAGTTTAGGGACCGAGGCTTCATCAGGTAAGTGCAATCATGAACAATGATGAAATCAATCTCTAGCCCATCCCCTCCCTGGAGGACAAGAGGCAGAGCTGATAGTTCAAGGCTTATAATCATGGCTGGGTCTTTTTGGTGAGCCATTCCCCTTGTGAAGCCATCCAGGAGCCCACGCAAAATTGCCTCGTTAGAACAAAAGACACTCCCATCATGAAATTTCCAGAGATTTTAGGAGTTGTGTGTCTAGAACTGGAGGCAGAAACCAAATATATTTTTTGTCATGTCACAGTAGTAAAAGAAATTAGAAATGATCTAATAATGGAATTGAGGTGCATTGTGACCATATAATAATGCATTATGCATCTTTGAAGAGATTTTTTAAATATCCTTGCTGATATGATAAGAGCCAAAACATATTGCCTATCCTGTGACAGACATGATTTTAAGTAGTTTAAATGTATTAACTCATGTGCTTTTTGAGAGAGTGAGTCATGGGGTGGGGGAGAGGACAGGAGAGAGAAAATCTCAAGCAGTCTCTGAGCACAAGGCCCAATCCCACCACCCTGAGATCACAACCTGAGCCAAAATCACAAATCTGTCACTTAACCAACTGGGCCACCCAGGCACCCGGCACCCCTTCTACCTTAGTTCAATATGTGGCCCAGACAAGTCACAAGCTCAATGGGCCTCAGTTTTCTCATCTGTCAAATGGACATTACTTCTGCAGAATTCATGAAATTAGGTAATTGCCAAACAGTTACTGTCTTAGTCCACTCAGGCTGCTGTAGGAAAATGGCATAGATTGGGTGGCTTATGAATAGTAAAAATGTGTTTCTCACAGTTCTGGAGGCTGGAAATCCAGCCAACAAAGTGATATTCTAGCAAGGGACTGCCTCCTGGTTCATAATCAGGGTCTTCTCAACGCATCCTCACCTGCTAGAAAGGGACAGGGATCTCTCTAGAGCCTCTTTTATAAGGAAACACATCCCATTCACCAGACCTGCATTCTCCTGAGCCAAGTACCTCCTTACGACCCCACCTGCTATTACCATCACACCAGGCAGCAGGGTTTCAACCTAAGAATGGGGGACGGGGGTATAAATGTTCATACCATAGCATCTACCTAGAACAAGTAACATGATTATACACAATGTAAGGCAGATTACATGCACTATAAGATAGAAACATTATTTCCCTCCAAGAATGCTCCCTGCAACCTATGGTCTTAGAAATGTAATCTTAGGGACTAACAATTCTTATTGTTAAATTCTTTTTTTTTTTAATGCTGAAGTATTTTAAAATAAATTATATACATCATGAAACTTCACCCCTAAATGCCCTCTCCAAAAAAACGAGAACATGTTCCTGCATAATTGCCTGACGTGTGGCCAATGATACTGCAAGGAAATTCCACCCATCAGAAATCAGAAGGGACAGCACTCTCCCCACACATTCCTTGTTTACTGGCCTTCACTATCAGGATCTTGTTTACCTGGCAGGAGCAGATGACTGACCCTTTGTAAATGAATTGAAGTGGGCCCACTGAAATGGAGAAATTCTCCTACCTAGCAACTTACGATAAAATAGGCTTCACCCATCCACAAGGGAGGGAAAGGACAGCATGGCTAGGTTACCCAAGAGCCAGAGGAGAGCCAGACAGAGACTTCCAGTACGTGCCAAGTTGGCGGACCCGCAGGGCCACTGGCTCCCTTTCCCAAATACGTGCTGGAAAAACTACAGAGGGAAGCCGGGCTTTCAGGAACTAACACCGAGGAGGCTAACAATAGCAACAAGGCTTGAGAAGCCCCTGGGGAGGTGGCTGGGACAAGGGCCTGGCCTTGGGCACTTTCCTGTACACACTACAGAGCAGCCCAGAGTGCTCCTGGGGACTACGCTCTCCCTAACTGGGCCACCGGCACACTTTCAGAAGAAACACAGCAGACCGCACAAGCCACCGGTGCCATTTGGACTAGAAGGATTAGAATAAGAACAAACGGACCGAGAATCTGAAACAAGCATTAAGTAGAATTAAAGAGACAAAATAGAAGCAGTATGAGACAGGAAATATAAAGAACTCATAGAATTATTAGGTATGGAAATTCTAACAGTGAATACTAGGCACAGGTCCAGGCTGGGACTGAAATGAGACCCAAGGACAAAGTGAGAGAGGAAACAAAGTAGAGCTGCACCCGCCTGCTGCCCCCTTCCCACGCCCACCCCCCCCCCCCCCCCCGGGCTGAGGTTTGCCTTAAGAGTGTTCCTGCAAAGGGGCTGCTGGAGAAGTTGGCATTGGGTTTCCAGTGCCCCTGCTCCACCTGCTCGCTGTCCTGGGCCTGCAGCTCCGAGGTCGCTCTCCCCTCCCACCTGAGCCTCTGGTGCCATAATTTCAGGTCGAATTTCTCCCTCTGATGCCCTAAAGCATGTGTGGCTACACAATTTGCAGTTCCCCATGCAAGAAGAATGTGAGGAATGTAAGGTCCCTTGATTTTAAAAAAAATTATATATATATATTTATATTTATATATTTATAAATCTTTATCTTTAAAATATATCTATCTTTAAAATATTTACATAAATATATAAATTAAATATTTATAAATATAAATTATTGCTTATCTTTATAATTATTAAATATATTTAAATATATATATATATATATATGTATATATATATATATATATTTACACACATATACACAGGCACCTGGGTGGCTCTGTTGGTTAAACCTTTCCCTTCGGCTCAGGTCATGATCCTGGGGTCCTGGGATCAAGCCCCACATTGATCCCCTACTGAGCTCCCCTTGCTTGTGCACTCTCTCTCTCCCTGTGTGTCAAATAAATACATAAAATCTTTTTTTAAAAAATTAATTAAAATAATTTTTTTAAATTATGAAGACTTTCAAGATGGTGACAGCACAGCATTTAACCTCACGTGGGTCCCTCCTGAGGGTGGGACCCTGTGGGGCTACTTAGATTTAAAGTCCAGGAAGCCTACTCAGTCCATAGGGTCTGGGGGCTCCCCAGCCTGGCCCCCAACCCCACCTCTGCAGCTGGGGGTGCATCAGCTGACTTCAGGTTTGTTAAGGAGCTCCCTTCATCCTCTTGGCTAACCCCCCACCCCCGGGGAAGCTGACAAAACTCATCTCAAACCTTTATTCATGCAAACATAACAGTCCCAGGTAAGAAACAGACTTGACTCAATTAGAATTTACAGCTCCTTGAATTCTGAGACTGAGAATAAACACTCAGGACGCTTGGCTAGGAATTTTCGCATAGGCTGGCCTCCCAGAGCTTCTGACACCCTGCCAGACAGGCAGCGGAGCAGTAGGAGGCAGCACAGCAAAGAGCCAGGGCTGAGAGCACAGCCTCTGGAGCCTGTCTGCCTGGGCTTAAATGCCAGCCCTGCCCCCACCCCACCCCCACCCCACCCCCCACACCCCGCTCACTGGCTGCACAGGTTAGGCAAAGAAATGAGGCCTCTCTGATTCTTAGTTTCCTCGCCTATCATCAGAGTATTCATGCCAACGTCGTAGGACTGGGGCAGTGAAGACTTGAAATAACCCAGAGCACTCAGCACAATGCTGGGTACCTGATTCACACTAAATACAACTGAGCTGTTTTTTCCTTTCTGCTCCACACTAGTACACTTAGGAGGAGCCCCCAGTGCACAGTTGGAGGCAGGGGCTACCAGCAGATGTTTTATCATGTTGTTTTTAAGATAAGACTCTTTTGGGAGCGCCTAGATGGCTCATTGGGCAAAGCACCCAACTCTTGATTTCAGCTCAGGTCGTGTTGCTAGGGTTGTGGAATGGAGCCCAGCCTGGGGGGTGGGTGGGGGAAAAAAAAAATTCAAACTCCACAGGGGCTCTGCTCAGGATTCTCACTCTGCCCATCCCTCTGCTTACTCGTGCTCTCTCAAATAAACAAATAAATCTTTTAAAAAATACTAACAAAATTGGGACGCCTGGGTGGCTCAGTCTGCTGCTGGGTGTCTGCCTTCAGCTCAGGTCATGATCCCTGAGTCCTGGGATCGAGTGTCACATGGGCTCCTTGCTCAGCGGGGAGCCTGCTCTGCCTGCTGTTCCCTCTGCTTGTGCTCTCTCTGACAAATAAATAAAATCTTTAAATAATAATAATAATAAAATAAAAAATAAGGGGTTTTTTTGATTACAAAAGTAATGACTTAAAAAAAAAAGTAATGACTATTCATTGTGTAGAGTTTGGAAACCATAAAACTATATAAAGAAGAAAAAAAGTCACCTGTAATCTTACATACAACAGTGCAACCACAGATTCTTTTTGGTATCCTTCCTTCCAGATTGATAATTTTTTTATTTGTATTTGTATTTACAGTTAGATAGTTTTGATATACCAAGAATTTTGATACTGATTTGTCATAGCCATGACCATTCCTTGAATCATCTGTCTTCTAAAACATGGCTTTATAATTTAAAAACTATCTATTGGTTTAGTTGCATGTACATCTTTAAAATCATATACTGTATAAAATAATATTCTAAGGGAGAAATAGGACTTTTTCCCACTGTCACATTGCATGGCTTAATTTATTCAAATTCTCCCCGTGTCTTCCACATTAGTGTCTTTTCTCCCCAGAGCCACTTCGTGAGTCTTCTCTCAGTTTTCTAGCATTTGTTACCTTCTCTTTCGTCTAAAGTTTGCCTTTCAGCACTTTCCACATCTATGTGCTGTCACTGGAAATTTTATCCTAAACCAGAAGTGAACAGTTAGTTCTGCCTCAAACAGTTCAGTTTTTCTTTCTAAATACAAAATTAAATAGTAGAAGGTAGATTTTTTTCACGTGCCATGTCATCTCTACAACATAACCATTTAGTGCATTTTACTTTTTTAAATTTTTAAGATTTTATTTTGAAGTAATTTTTACACCCAACTGTGGAGGCCAAGAAAAACAAGGCTGTACCCACCTCGAGTCTAGCCCTGACATAAGTACAGCCATCTTGACAAAGCAAAAGCTGGCACCTTGCACCCCCCCCTCGACCCACTCCCCTCCTATCGGTAGTAGATGTGAACAAATAGTTAACTTGTAAAAATCACAATCCCGCAGGACAGGAGTCTCCCTCAGTTTACAAATGTCCCAGTGCTCAATCTCACTGACAAGGATGCTTGATAGGAGAAATGTGACATTCCACCGGGAAACTCCCAACTGTCTTCATGTTAGTGCCTTACAAGAGGGAAAAACGGCCTTGGCTTGATAATAACCAGGCCTCCAATATCCTGACAGTCTTCTTTACCCTGACAGCCCTTCTGAATATCCCCTTTGTCCTCACCCACCGAGGAGTCCACCCCTACTCTGCCTTTAAAAACTCTGACTGTAGTCTGGTTCAGGGTCCAAGTCCCTACTCGGCTGCGTCGGGTATACTTGGGCCCAAGCTTAAGCTTGTCAAATAAACCCTCCTGTGATTACATTGGTGTTGGCTCCTGGGTGGTCTCTCAGATGTGAAAACTCGGGGACAACACCAACTTGGAGCTCCAATTCACAATCCAGAGATCAAGAGTTGCACACTTTATGGACGGAGCCAGTCGGGTGCCCCTACTTTGTTTCCTTTAACTGTTACATTTCTAATAAGTTTCATATAAACATGATACAGTATTCAAAAGGAAAGGTAATTTTTCACTGATGCGTAATTTTCCTTCTTAAGAGAGAATCTGCACAGTTACTCTGTCCCTACTAATGGGTATTTAAACTGTTTTTCATTTTTCATGCATCTTATTTTTTTTTAAAGATTTTATTTATTTATTTGACAGAGAGAAATTACAAGTACACTGAGAGGCAGGCAGAGAGAGAGAGAAGGAAGCAGGCTCCCTGCTGAGCAGAGAGCCCGATGCGGGACTCGATCCCAGGACCTTGAGATCATGACCTGAGCCGAAGGCAGCGGCTTAACCCACTGAGCCACCCAGGCGCCCCGCATGCATCTTATTTTTTAAATGTCTTGGAGAAGAAGTAGGAGGAGGGGAAAAGTCAAGATCCACTTCAAAAGCTAGCCTCTACTTTTGACTGTTCTTAGTTAGCCCTTCTTAGTTTGACTGTTCTCTGACCTCCCTGAACGGTAACCATGCCCATTCTACCCTCTTTAGAACCAGTGCTGTTCTTTGACTCTAGCTGGTGTTCTGGGGGCTGAAGCCCCAGGCCCAGGAATTGCTGGCGGTCTGGGGAAGGGGGGCATAAGGTAATAATTCTTCAGCCAGCCCCTGCTTGCTACTTGCTAAGCTCTGGATACCCCAGGAGCTGGCAGTCACAGGGACATAATCCAAAGGACACACCTTTATTCCCCACATAATTTAGCGATCAGGCCACATGTGCCAGCCTACACACCCCAGAGTTTCTGCAGGCCGGTGTCCCACCCTTTTGCCAGTTTCTTGTAGTCTATAAATCCAGGTCTTGTTGAAAAGAAGTCAGGACTGAAAAAGGAAAGAGAAGGGATGACTGGGTGGCTCAATCCTTAAGCGGCTGCCTTTGGCTCAGGTCATGATCCTGGGGTCTTGGAATTGAGTCCCACAGAGGGCTACTTGCTCATCAGGGAGCCTGCTTCTCCCTCTGCCTGCCATTCCCCCCGCTTGTGTGTGCTTGTGCTCTCTCTCTCGCTCTCTCTCTATCCCTCTAACAAATAAATAAATAAAAGGAAAGAAAACTAGAACAGGGCTAGCCAAACAGAGGCTTCTGGCCTGACAATGGGACATCCCAGATTGGAGTTATCCCTGTAAACAAATACACCCTCGACAGGGGAGTACAGGGACATTGATAGTTGATACTTTGGGGTCTGGAGACGTACAGAAAGAAACAGACGATCTCTCTCCTGAAAATCCTGCCCAGTTGCCCAATAACCTCAAGAAGCTACCCGGTTGGTTTTGCAGAAGTCATCCAAACCCTAGCAGGGCGTTTATTTTCCTCAGTGATTGAGAATTCAGAATGTTCAGAATGAAGTTAGATGCAAGAAGCTGCTGAAGAAGTTGGGTTCCACCCAGTGGTGTGCTGGTAAATGTTAACAACAGACAGCTCTCAAATGGGGGGAGGGCTGTGGCAGCAGGGAGCCCCAATTAGTAGCATCTCCCAGTTTCCATGGTGTAAACACTCCTGCCACAGCCAGCTTCAAGCCATTGACACAAGGTCACTGAATGCAGAGTTGTAGAGACGTACTTCTACCATATGGATGCAATTGATAGAAATAACTTCAAGAGCACAGAGAATAGTAGAAAGTCATAAAGTAATTAAAATATGATGCTTTATTTATTTTGCTTTCAAGATAATTTATTTAATTGCAAGCTTATGTAATTTAATTTTTAATAATGGGTGTTTAACCAATGGCGTGAAAAATTCCTGACCATCCACCAGCTTTCAGAAGCCAGCACATCATTAGGACTTTCACCCTCCCCTGTCACCGACATGTGTGGGTCCCCACTCCAATGCCGAACTAGCAGAGTAAGCTCAGGTCATGCTGAATCTGAATGGCATTTGAGTCGTTCCTTCATTTCCCCATTTCTCTGATGACCCGGTGGATATTAGTCAGGGTTCTCCAGAGAAGCAGAATCAACAGGAGATGAGATAGGGAGGGAGATAGACAGGGATAGAAATAGACGAGATTTATTCTAGGAATTGGCTCACGTGATTATGAAGGCAGAAAGTCCCACAAACAAGGTGTCTGCAAGCTAGAGAACCAGGAAAGCCAGTGCTTTCATTCAGTCAGAGTCCACAGGCCTGAGAACCAGAATTCTGATGTCTCAGGGCAGGAGAGGAACATCCTGGCTCTAGAAGAGAAAATTCCTCCTTCCTTCTTCACCTTTCCTCCCACGGAGGCACGCGATGGATTGGATGATGCCTTCCATATCACTCAATCCTCCAATTCAAATACTAATCTCTCCCAGAAACACCCTCACAGACCCGTGGAAAAATGTTTTACCAGCCCTCTGGGTTTCCCTTCCCCCAGTCAAACTGACACATAAAATTAACCATCACACAACCCTAAACCTTTCTTTAAAATTTGTCTGAATTACAAAATCTGGCAGGTGTGCAAATAACCAAGGCATAGACAGTAATACAATGAGCACTTTCAAACTATCCACTTTAAAAAGTAAAACATTATGGGACCCCCCCCCCCCCTGGGTGGCACAGTCCATGAAGGTGAAAGCCTCTGACTCTTAATTTCAGCTCAGGTCATGAACTTGGGGTTGTGGGTTGAGCCCTACATGGGGCTCTGTGCTCAGTGTGGAGTCTGCTCAAGTTTCTCTCCCTCTCCGTCTGCCCCTCTCTCTCAAGTAAATAAATAATTCTTTAAAAAATAATAAAAAGTAAAACATTACCAATTCATCTGAAGCTTTCTGTACATCTTCCTCATCATATCTTCTTCCCTGCTCCTCAGAGATGACCACTGTCCTGAATTTGATGTTTACCATTCCCATGCTTACCTTCATGATTTTAGTACATCTGTATGTAGGCATGTGTTTGTGTGTATGTGTGTGTATACATATGTATATGTATATATGCATTGTATCCAGTCTCTTTTTACAGACAGGAAAACACAAAAAAGCTCAGAGTCCAACTTGCTTGAATAAGATATCTTTTTCATTCATTTTTTTTTTTAAGTTTCTGATTCTAAACAAAGAAGCTCACCCAGAAGAGGCTTGGAGATGAAACTGGCCTCTTTATTTCTAGCCCAAGGATAGTTTAGAAGAACGGGTGCACAACTGGCCATTTCAGGATTCAAGTAAATGCTAATGAGCAAAAGACTTTTTTTTTTTTTACACTTTCAGATAATGGCCTGTCTTCTATTTCACTGGGAATGCCATAGGAGGCCAAACAAGGTTGTCACTAAAGCTTGCATCTTTTGGCTTTAAGTAATTCTATATAAATGCCACTGTAAAGACATCTTACTCATTGAATCCTTTACTAACTGTAATTTCCCCCCAAAAGGTGAGAGTTTACATAGTATTTCTATTTTATCCCTTTTTTAAGATGACAAATATTGACAAACATCAAGGCAGGAAGATGTTATTTACGCAGACTGTTGTAAGCTAAAAAATCACAGGATGGAGATTTGTGATTCTTTATCGAACTTGATTATAAAAGTTTTTATCGAGTACTGTCAGACTCGTAAGCTGGGGAGAGACTTCAGATTTATAACTTGGTCCTAAATGGGCAACAGCAGATATAAAATCTTGGAATTTAATATCGGCTTTGAAAATGTTAAATTGAGAGTTCGAGTCGTTTTTGCTTCATGAACTGACACATTGTGGGACGCATGGGCTGTATTGATTTCTGACAGAAGAGGCTGTCTCTAAAACGGATTTAAGCCTTTTCATATTCCATTTCATCCTAAAGTCACATTTTAAGCGATGTCCTCTTTATTTCCATTTAGTGTGTGCAGCTTAATTGAAGAAAGAAAACAGCCTTAAAAAGAAGGACCTCTTTCGAGAGCCTGTCAGGGTCACCACAGGGGTGGAGAAAAAAATTAAGGAAATCGGCTAAATGACTTGAAGTTCATGCCATGGGTGGTTCCCCCCCTGCCCACCAAGCATTTCAGCTCGAAGTAGACTCAAAACTATTTCCTTAGGCTACTTTTGCAGCAGAGTGACAAGAGGAAAGGTGCCCTTCATGTCACTCCTTAATTTTTTGGCCAACCATCCTTGCCTGGAGAGGCCTCCTCACAACCTGTCTGCCTTTCTCACTTTCTAGGAACACAGTGCTCTGGACTCAAAGGGAGATGCAGGAGCCCAGGGACCCTGGTGAGCCGTGACAGACAGACAGACTGCGAGCATCAGCCGTGCATGTCATAGGCAGTTAACCACGGCAGCTTTTCTGCTCAGGATTCTAGCCCACAGGTGTCTGTATGGAAACTCAAGACTGGTTGGCAAAAAAAAAAAAAAAAAAAAAAAACTATCCTTAGAGGCACCTGGGTAGTTCAGTTGGTTAAACATCTGACTCTTGGTTTCGGCTCAGGTCATGATCTCATGGGTCATGGGATCGAGACCCTCATCAGCCTACCCACTGAGTGGGGAGTCGTCTTGAAGAGCCTCTCCCTCTGTCCCTCCCCCCACTGGAGTATCTCTCACTCTCTCTCAAATAAATAAACAAATTCTTAAAAAAAAAAAAAAAAAGCTATCCTAAGCAGGTCTTAGGGTAGCCTGTGGTTAAAGGATGTTGGAAAGGAGCCTCTACCCTAAAGATATCCTTTGTGTTGGTTTTCTATAATTGCTGTTACAAATTACCTCAAATTTAGTGACTTAAAACAACACAAACTAATTTCTCTTACAGTTCTGGAGGTCAGAAGTCCAAAGTGAGTTTTATGAGGCTAAAAATCAAAGGCCAAGTTCCTTCCAGGGCTGTAGGCAAGAATCCTCACCTTTTCTAGCTTCCTGAATTTCTCGACTCGTGGGACCTCCTCTTCAACCTTCAAAGTACATCACTCCAACTTCTACTTCTGTTGTCATATTTCTTCTCCCAGCTTCTGACCCTCCTGTCTCCCTTACAATGACCCTTGTGGTTATATTAGCTCTACCTAGGATAGTCCCCCACATCTCAAAGTCCTTACTTTAATCACTCCTGCAAAATCCCTTTTTCCATATAAGGCAACATACTCACAGGTTCTGGGGATTGGGACATACCCATCTTTGGGTGGCCATTATTTAGCCCAGCACTCTTCCCCCACTACTAAACTTAAATTTTGCCTTTTTAAATACATTCTTTCAGGTCTTAAGTTTTGTATATTTAAGAGTCCCTTTTAAAATGCAAACACAGGGGCACCTGGGTGGTTCAGTTGGTTGAACAACTGCCTTCAGCTCAGGTCATGATCCTGGAGTCCTGGGATTGAGTCCCACACTGGGCTCCCTGCTCAGCAGGGAGTCTGCTTCTCCCTCTGAACTTCCCCCTCTCGTGCTCGCTCTCTCTCATTCTTTCTTTCTCAAGTAAATAAATAAAATCTTTTTTTAAAATGAAATAAAATGCGAGCACTCCTGGTAAAGGTGATACCAAGAGTATCTGAGAGAGCCCTGGCCAGCTCTTGAGTTTTCTACCCTTAACTTTTTTATCCAATGGGGCTGAATTCTGCTGGCTTACAAGACCGCTCTGACGAGCCCCAACCCCAGCCCTAAAGCCATGAGAAAACAAAGAAAATAGGACTATAATATTGCATTAATGAGTTCATCACTTACCTGATCAGAACAAAGATACCCAGAGTCATCTGAAGGAGAAAAAATGGTTCTTAGACCTGGAAGATGCCTCCCTGAGTCACCACATTAAGGAGATTATTCTGGATGGTCTCGAGCAGAAGCAGCATGGCCTCGAAGGAAGTCGGGGAAAGAGAAGGCACAATGCTTGCAGGTCCATGTGCCAGGGATCTCTGTTTGCCCATCTGGAGCTGTTCTCCACCTTCTCCATGTTGCTCTGAGATCCGAAAGACTGGCCTCAACCAACAGAATCAAGCCCTCTGGCCTCCAGTTATGTTCAACCAATGGGAGGCACGAGCAGGATCAGAGGACAGGAGGAGAGAGAAGCCCAAGGATCTCTTCCCTGCTAGACAGCTTCGGCAATGGCTGTAGGTATTCTCCCATCAGAGAGCCATGGGTCCTGTGGAAATGCTCTCCCTCAGACCTCCAAATGCAGCCTTCTCCAGCTTCTGGTAACTACTTCCTCCTTTTGCTCTGGAGCTGGTAATTAGTCCCAGGGTTTCTAGATTGGGGCTAGATGAGGAGTGCTTGCTTCATCATCTCTTGTTGGCTTTGAAACACCTTTGAAAAGAATCCCTTCATTAAGCTCTCTGCAATCACTACACCCTTTTGAGTATGCTGTATGCCATATTCCAGCACTGTCCAGAAGAGAGTATGCCTAGTTTGATGGAGGAATGCATCCCACCATTCTGACAAGTATTTCTTTCTGGCAAAATTGGTGGCCCCAGACCTTAGCTCTCAATGCCATTAAATTCTAGTCTTCTCTACCTATTGGCCCCTGCCCTGATTTCAGGAGCCCTGAACAGCTCGTTGATACTATGACTCTCCACATAGCTTCTCATCCTATGAGAGAGAAGGCACAATTCGGGCTAAAGTCACTTCAGCAGCCTTATATCTTATTGTACATTAATAAATTGGCTTTTTTGGTTTGTATTTCTCTCTGAGTTCCATTCCTCTGAGTGATCATGGCTCATCCAGTCAAACTGAGGGCATGAGAACAGAGAGCTTCTGGAATAGCAAAGCTGTGAACAGACACCGGACCAAAGCAAATGCCCCAAGGTAAAGGCCACGTGCAGGCCGGGCCTTCTGGCATCTCTTGCAATGTCTGTCCGGGCACACACTTCTCGCAGACTTCTGTAGCCGCTAATATCTTCCACTGGACCCACATCTTATGATCCTCCCGCAGGCTGTTATCCGCCAACACCTTGTAGGGATTATGACAGCTGATTCAGAGCAAGAACATTGGAAATGGACAGGGCTCAAGGCAGGGGGAGCATGAGACGTGGCGGGGGAGGAGGAGGTGGGGTGATGAGGCAGGAGGAGGTTGACAAAAAAGGGGCAGTCAGCTGGATCTGCTTCACTTCGTTGCAGCTGTCCCCTGGAGCTCTCATTCCCTGTATCCCCTCCAAGGGTCCGGGTTCTGGTCTTGGCTCTGCTACTACCTGCCTGTGTGATTTTTATCTCCTCCAGATCTGTTCCTTTAACTGAAAAAGGAATACTACAAACCCTCCAGTCCATTCCACATGCATTTATCATTTATATTCAAGTACTTTAAGACACATGTATGTGTATCCTAGCGGCATTTTAGCTGGCACGCAAGAACTCAGTTTGACGTGGGCTCTTTAGGTTCAGGTTTAGAGCACAGGAGGCCCCATGAACTTAGGCTTGGAATCCAGCTCCTCTACTTACAGTGTGACTCTGGGCAAGTTATTTAACCTCTCTGAGTGTTATTTCCCTCATCTATAAAGCAAGAACAATGCCACCTACCTTACATAAAGGTAAGGATTAAATGAAATAATAATATGTATGTACCCCAGACATAAACCAGGATCTCCTGTTATCCAGTCTGCATGGAGTGACATTTGAAGAAGACAGTCCTACAAGCAAATGTAACCCATACTGCTTTCTAATCGCACTAGCATTGCTCAAAGAGAGGGTCCAGTCTATAACCCACAGCAAGCTTCCATTAAATATCTTTTTCTCTTCTCCAATCCCCCTCAACTAGAAAGCTCACAAAACTCCTCTCCCAACAGCACTAGACTCACCAGATTTAGCAAAACAGAACAAACAAACAACAGAAAAAGATGTCCAGTTTGATTTTTAGATACATAACAAATCTTTTTTTTAGTATTACTATTTCCCATGCAATCTTTGGGACATTTATACTAAAAAACACATATATTAGCCTAAAAAATGACTGGTTTATCTGAAATTCAAATGCAATTGGCATCCTGTATTTTATCCGGCAACTCAAAGACATTTTTCGGTTCTTCATGTCTCCCCATCCCATATTTGCTACATAGGTTGACTGAGGCCACTAAGTGAGTTTCTCCCACTTCATTTTCAGATTTTCATTTATGCCCTGCCCAGCACCAGCATCCTCGACACTGAGGAAGGGCTTTGGAGGGGGCCCAGCAAGAAGAACCCTTCCCTCTCCCCCCGCCCGGCCTCCCCGATCTCCCCTCTATTCCATTCCCCCTATTCTACTCCTCCAGAAGCTCAGTAGTCAGGAAAACCTGAAAGGGCAGGAGAGAGGAAGAGGTTAATTTGCAAAGGCCACATTTCTGCAAGTGTCGGGGAGTGAAGGCATTGCTCTCGCACGTTAGTGAATAAGGTACTTAGCTTGGGATCTGCAGCGCTGAAAAACACAGCTCTGTTCCTCCTCATTATTATGAGAGAGACATCCTTTCCCAGCCTGCCAGCCCAAATCCAAGACCTCATTCTCTATGGAACGCTCCAGAAACCTTAAAAGACACCCGCCTACCCAGGTGTTCCCGCTGAGATGCGGTAGCGCTATCAAGCCTCCTGGGTCTGGATCCACAGCGGCCCAGAGTAGCCTCCACTCCAGGATGGTCCCAGCTCCATTACTAGGAAGCCCCAGGGGATCCCAGCATCCCTCTGTTCTCGGGGTCACATGCCACACTGTCCTGACCACCCAGGAAGTTCAAGATTTCCAAAGGCCTCTAATGAGCCAGGGGGTTCCTTCTGAGACAGTGGCCTCGGCTCTCTTTAAAGATGTGGCTATCCCACTGTTGCTGAAGGCAGTAATCTTCCTCCATCCTGGGGCCACCTGAGGGAGTTAAATTCCCATTACAAAAACAAAACCCATTGAACTGGAATAGGGTTGGTCCTGAGCACCCCGCAAGAGCCTTGCTTCATTCCCAAGGGGGTGCTGGGTCCATTAAAGCTTTTCACAGCTGATTGCTCACCTGTTCTTCATTTTCCACTTCACTCGGTACACTAAACAGTGTCCTGGAGAGAAGGACCCAGTAGAACAAACCAATAAAACTGAACATTTCCCCCTCAATCCTCTTTGAGGCAGACCCTCCAGGCTGTCTCAATGGGGAAATGCAGCTTCATTTTTTGGGGGTTTCTTTTTCCCCCCACTTCTTCTAAGACTGTTAATCCAATCTGGGACAGATCAGACCCAGGGCTTTAAAAAAAAAAAAATGGCACCACAATCATTTCTCCTTGTAACTACCAAGGGGTTTCTCTCCTGTTCTTTCTTCCTACATCATTGCTACTTCCCAACAAGCATTACAGAAGAAACGGGGGGAAAAAGAAGGCTGGGTGGCATGGTACATTTCCTAATTTCAATTTATTTCAACAAACATTTGTTCTGAGGGACCAACCCACCACAGGGGATCCAAAGTAGGGTAAAGCCACAGCCTGCCCCCATGAGGCCTACCTGGCACAAAAGCAGCATACTGTCCCCCCACTCCCCAATGGCTACCACCACCAGGCCGTGTGCTCACAAGGAACAGGGCACGACGAGAGCTGGATGGAAGGTCTCGAAAAGAGGAGCAGCACCATCGTGTGTGGGTTGTTATTGTTACAGGGTTTTGTTTTGTTTCGCTGTCTCTCCTTCCCTATCCCCGCACTGTTTACTCCTCAAGCCCATCCCCCGTCCTGGGGAGCATAATCCTCCAAACCCCTGACTCTAGAAAGCAGACCATTTTGTCCAGCTTTTCCTATAGGGCTTTCTGTCCAGAAAAACTGCAGGGTGCAACACATAGCATATATTATATATGTAATTTGTTTTATTGAGCATCTACTATGGTGAGAACTAGGAGAATGCTCTGGAAAACCGTCATGAACAAAAACACACCTAGACCCCACCTTCTTGGTGCTCACAGAGCCACGACTCAGTGTGGAGTTTAGGTTACACTTGCATAGACTTCGGAGTTGAAAAGAGTCTTATCATCCATGAGACTATCAGCTAATACAGTCCTCTGTGACTCAGCTTGCCACTGTGTAAGGGGCAGACAATAATGCCCACCTCACAGGTTGGTTATGAGATGGGAGGAGAATGTGCGTTGGTGCTCGGTGCGTGTCCGAGGTGGTCTTCTACTACCACACATTTTGGCCCCTCGTGTTGACTCTGACAACATGACTGTGCTTTGCTGGGTTCAGATTGTATCCGACTCGTGTCTGTTTTATTTCACCCCCAATATCGGAAGCCCTTCAAGGGCATAACAATGAGGCGTATCATAAACGCTCAACAAAGAACTGTGGAATTTAGGTTGCAGGAGAAAGTGGCATTTTTCTGCAAAGCCACTGAGGTTTCCATTTTAGGCCGAGCAAAGCGGGCCAGAGAATTTCCAGGGCTGAAACGCCAAATGCGCATGTTCACTCTGGAATAGGGCAGAGGGAAAGATAAAGTGACTTCCAATGGGGCTGTGACAGCCTCCTGTGACAGATAGCCTGCAGAGCCAAGGAGAACTCAGCTGAATAAACCGGGGCAGAGAGAGAAATGAATGCAGCCAGGGGGACGCTCGGCAGGATGAAAGATAGTAGTAGGTCAGCATGAGACTGGAAAGGAAACCTCATTAATGCCCAGAGAGAGGCCAGGGCTGCTTTTTAGGTGGGGTAGTGCTCAGGGAATCCCACAAAATGTGGTTGCATGGAGGTCAAATGGAAAAGCTATTAGAGGCAACCACCCACACGGAAGGCAGGGAAGGTAAGTGATCAGTAAAGGAGTAATTGAGTCAAAAGATGCTTATTGCCACCTTCCCACCCCACCACCACCACCCCCTGGTCTGGGACAGGTGGCTGGGCTGTGGCCATCAGAAGAGAAACCTGTGGGATACTGAAAAATTAGAAAATGTTATTTGTCCTGAGGGATCTCTAGGGGTACCTGGCAGATAGAAAATGGTCAATAAATATTTGCCAATGATTAGTTGAATCCTGAGCATCAGAAACCTATAATGAAGCTTTATAAGGGGATCATGGGGCCTGCCTCTTTTTTTTACTGTGTGGAAAGCAAAGTCCAGAGCAAGGAAGTAAAGCGACTTGCCCAAGGCCATACCGGAAGCTAGGAGCAAAGTTCAGATCCTCCAGATCTCGGTTCACTGCTCCTTCTTCAGGCAAACCAGTCTACAGTGACCATCAATTCTGTTTCTCATGGCCCGTGCCCCAGCCGCACCTCAACCTCCATTCAAGGTCAGATGACTTCCACTGGGGTTTTCTTTTTCCCAGGTTCTCTTACAGCCTGGATAACATGGTAGCTCTGGGCTGGTTTTCTCCTTTCGGGTTCTAAACACATCTTTCAAAGCTGGAGAAACTTTAGTAACTCTCTTCACAGAGCAGAAGACTCCATCCAGCCCAGCTCTCATCATTAATATTGTTATTATCAATATTATTGGGGGGGGGGGGGCGTCTGGGTGCTCAGTTGGTTAAGCGTCTACCTTCACCTCAGATCATGATCCCAGCATCCTGGGATCGAGTCCTGCATTGGGCTCCTTGCTCAGCTTCCTGCTTCTCCCTCTGCCTGCTGTTTCCCTTGCCTGTATTCTCTCTCTCTGTCAAATAAATAAATAACATCTTTAAATATATATATATATTATTATTTGGTCACCATCTATAGGCTAAGGCCCAGGCAGTGACACACAACAGCCAAGGCCACCCCCACGCAGACACGTAGAGCTGGCCTGCCCCTGTGTTCCTTGTCAGACACCGCAGGCCTCCTACAAGCTTCCACAGCACTCACAGGAAGGAAATGAGCGAGTCGATGCTGGCCTGAGCTGAGTCATAAAGCCTCAGACGGGAGAGTCTGAAGGAAGGTGGCTGAAGCGTCTCAGCTTTGGAAGCACACAGCTCAGAGAGAGGTTGTAGAAAATTCACTCCCTGCCCGTGCCGTTGCCAGAGCCCCCTCAAGTGACCCACGAAGCCCCAGGGTGAGCCAGGGCTCCTCACACTGGCATTTTACTGCTGATTTTTAAAAGGTATCGTCACTGCCGATCTTGTGTTTTATATCTTTTAATTGTTTTAAAATTGTGTGCTCTGGGCCCTGAGGTGATTTGAACACTGAAGGCAGCACTTTTAGAGAACAAATAGATAATGAGCTGTATTCCTGTCCCTTCAGGATGGAGAGGGAGCCAGCAGGGGTGGGGTGGGAAGAGACAAAGAGAGAAGCCTTCTGAGGACCTGCGGGGCTCAGGGCCTCACTCCTGCCGCCCACTCCTTCCCCTTGTCCTCCAACTGTGCCACACTGGGCTTCGGAGCACCAGCAGGAGCCAGAAAATCCGAAGCTCGGAAGTTTCACGAGTCGTTTGGAAATGTGTGACGGCTTTGCTGCTGCTGTGCAAGCCAGGAGGGCAGAGCCGGCTTGAGAGGGTAGAGTACCCGTGGGGACTGTGTCCCCGTGGAGTTGGACAGAATTCAGCCCCAGAGTCAGGAGAGGAGAAGTAGGATTGGAGGGAAAAATCTAGAACCACAACTTCTCAATTCCAACCGAAAGGCCCAAAGGCCAACCAGGAGGTGTCGACTGCATCCACATTTTTCTTGCTGAGGACCAATTCAGTCCAGTGATGGAGAGGGAGGACAAGAGCTCTGGATCCCAGCCCCTTCTTTGTCTTTTCTGAGTTTTAGTCACTTCATCGTAGTAAACGGTGGTGATGGCGATATTATCTTCCTCACATATGTGTCGGGAAGAGCAAAGGAGCTGAATAATCCAAGGAAAGTGCTTGCTTAGACAATGCCGGGCACGTGGCAGGCCGTAAATATTCGTTTTGTTGTTCTTCCGTATTTAGGGCTGTGTCAGGCCTCCGTGAGAGAAGCATAAGGAGCAGAGGCAGTCACTGCCCCTAAGGAATATGTTCTCTGAAGCCCCTCCCTGCCTCCCGTCTGCCCACCAAATCTGATTCCTCTTCAGGAGCTTCTCCCTCGTGGTGGAGAGAGCTGGGCTGTGCTCCCTGGCTCAGCATTCCTCGGCCCCAGGCATCTACTGAGGTCAGCAAACTTCTCTGAGCCTCAGTTTCCTCTTCTGTAAAGTGGAAATAACAAGAAAGCCTCTGCCTCCTTCACGAGGGCACGGCGACATTCCACTGTGATTATGTGTGAGTGTGCCCCGAAAGCTGCAAGGTAGTGTGCAAAATAGAAACTTAGTGTTCCATGATCCCAGAGTCCTGGGATCGAGCCCCGCGTCGGGCTCTCTGCTCAGTGAGGAGCCTGCTTCCTCCTCTCTCTCTGCCTGCCTCTGGGCCTACTTGTGATCTCCATCTGTCAAATAAATAAGAAAAATCTTTTTAAATAAATAAATAAACCTAGAAGCTTATTGTTCTCCTAATCTCAGAGGTTTCCCCGAGCCCTGCCTTGTCCCACTTTTTCTGTGAAAGAAATCCAATTCCAACTGTCTTACATGAAGGAGAACAATGAAAAGAGGATTTCCTTAGCTCTTGCAACTAAAAAATCCAGGAGCAAATTCTGGAATAGCGTCATCCAGGTTTCCAAAAAGATGGCGTTAAAAAGCTGATTTTCTCCTTCTCTCAGTTCCATTATCCTCTGTGTAGTCTCTACTCCCAGGCGGACTTAGCCGATGAGATGGCAAAAGTGCCCACAAGCAGCTCCAGGCTTGCAATCTGTCAGCTTGGCAACCCGAAGAGAAACAACCCACCCTTTTCTCCATAATTCCAGCAAGTGCCAGAATTGAGTCTCAGTGGCCTGACCTAAGTCATGTGCCTGTTCGTGGCCCTTTCACCTATGGCCAGGAGAATGGAACATGCCAATTGGCCAAGCCTGAATCATGTGCCCCTACCTGGAGCCAGTAGACATGGTCGCTCCAACCCCAACCACATATACAGAACAAGAGGAGGACGTTCCCGAGAAAAAAGGCAGGCCGGGGCTTCTGATAGAAGCGAGAGAGAGAAGGAGATACCAGCCAATGGATGTCCATGACACACAGATTTTGCTACTGTATTTCCCGGCAGGATGTCAGAAGGAGAAGTGGGAGCCAGACAGAAAGTCCCAGAGAGCAACCACACATTCGCTGGTGTTCTGTGGTTCAGTCAGCACTTCCTATCCCTGTAGAACTCTGCCCAGTAACATGGCTTCAGGGAAATGAAGGTCCTGGTCCATTTTTGGAAGAGAGAAATACTCTTGCCGAGAAACACCTCTGTTAGTGATGAAGGGAAAGAGAACCCTATTTCCTGACAAATTAAAGCAAGAAAGTGCTTAATAAATACCATTTGATGATAACGTTCTGACAAGGCCACTCAATAACCCATGATTCTGACTGCCGCACTTAAGAATCTGCCTGAGTCCGATCTCAGCTGCTATTAATAGAGGTCCTCTTGTTGGCAGGCTGGGGCAGCTTCTGGCGCAGGAGAGCAAATACCAAGTGGGGGACCCAAGAAACCACAGGTATTTCAATCTAAGTCACAATGTCATTTCAGCCCCAGTCCACTTCCCTGGGGGGTCTGGCCTGCTTCCTGCCAGTCCATCACCACTTCTACCTCCTAAATAACTTCTTGTGCTGGTTTATTACGTATAAAAGTTAGATACATACTTATTTCAGGAAACTCAAAAGGAGAAGGGTCCCCATATCCTACTCAACCTGGCTGCAAATCCTCATATCCTTTTCTAGGTGTATATAAATAGATACCATATATAAGGTTTTTAAGTAAGATTATTCTGTTTTATAACATATATCGAAAATATATGTCTATGATACACTCATCTAGCATCTACAACACATCTATACACATCTACCATATTAATAAATTCAAGGGCTCTTAAAAATTATTTGGATGTGCCATAAATTATATTTATCTAATCCCCTCTTGTTGGACAGCTAGTTTGTTTACAAGTGTTAGTATTATGGTGTTCTCTGCAGTCATTTAAAGGTAAAATGAACACACCCCTGGATAATGGGATTACAGCAGGGTAATATAATGGCCAAAATGTTAGGGTAAGAAATATGGGGTAAGTACAGAAAAAGGACTATGAGAGAAAAGAATTGCTCTCAGAAAAATATTATTTCCATCTGACACTGTATAGACCACAACTGGAATCCTCAAATTTTTCTCAGATCTTCTCCCAGCTCAGTGGAGTTTTGCTAATTAAGTGACATAAAGAAGTTTCATGCATATGGGTCCTGTTGTTTCTATGTGGTGGTGGTGGTGGATGGGTCACGAATTCCATTAGATTTGAATATGTATGTTTCATGTTAAATAGATGAAAAAATCACCCCACAACTTACTGGCTAAAACCAACCATCACATTTGCTTATGCTTCTGTCGGTCAAAACACAGGACCATATTGAGTGGTTTTTCTGTTCTATGCTGGGGTCAGGCACTTGGCTTCCTTCCCATGGTGGCTGGGCATTAGGTCTGAGAAGAACATAATAAATACGTCTGGCACCTCAGCACTTCTCTGCATGGCCTCTTTCTCTCTCCACATGGTTAGTTTGGGCTTCCTCACAGCGTGGAGGTCTCAGGGTAGCTAGGCCTCTTACGTGGCAACTGTTTCCAAGTAGGACAAAATTGGAAGCTACTGAAATCTTTAAGACCCAGCCTTAGAAGATACACAGTGTTACTTCCATTCCTTTCTGTACATCAAAGCCAGTCTCCGGGTCAGTCTAAATTCAAAGAAAAGGGAAATGGAGTCTGCCTCTTGAAGGGAGGAGAGGCGAAGAATTTGCTTCCATCTTAACCTACTACAATAAACCCGATGAAGACAAAAGGGTTACAAGGGTCTTTCATAATGAAGTAGAACACTATGGGGTTGCAAATTATTAAGACCCAAGTGTGCCCTCAAGTGTGAACCGTTTCCTGCAATTCAGAGCAATAAACCAAAAGAGACCATTACCAGGGTTGCATGAGGGAAATGGAATCTTCGGCAGAACCCAGACCCACGAGACAGTAGTAACACTGATCCTGCCCCACGGCCCTTCCCCCCCCCCCCCCCCCCCCCCGGTGCCAGAGAAGGGCACTTCATCCCAGCTCCTCCCTCTGCTGTGGAGTACATCTATCCCTGGGCTCCCCCAAGATACCAGTTTCTCCTTGTGCAGATTCCTCGCTCCTTAAATACAGTAATTCTTTCCCAAGCCTGTACCACAGGAGCTTTGAGGTCTTCATGAGAACCTTCATGAGGAAATTACAGACGCTTCCTCAGACTGTCAATAGAAAAGAAAGTATAGGTTGCCTCATGAAAAGAGTGAATTTCCCATGTCAGAGTGAATCATTTGTTTTGATATGGGGGCCTTGAGAAAACCAAAATCCCTTTCACGCCCTTGGGCTCTGGAGGTCTGCGCGATCAGCCGCTCACTCAGGGAAAAGCCCTGACTCTCCGCCTTCATGATTACTGGGATGGCACGAGAACTTTCTGGTCACACCCATTCCCATCTGGGAGCTAGTCCTTTAGCTTCTTACAGGTTTGTCCAAGTGCTGGGCTGGCCTAAATTTAATATCAAGTCATTCGTTGCCTGATTCCCTCCGGATTGATAAATAAGATGCTGCTACTTGGGATATAGTCCCTGTGAAATAAAGACATTTGTGGGGTAGTATATAGGCAAATGGGCCTTGCCTCTGCTATAATCTGGATGGAACTCTGGGCCCAGCCGTGATCTCTCTTCTCTGCAGAAATGTACGTTGTGGCCTCTTTAAAAAGGGTTCAGACTTCAAGTCTGTTTTCACTCTAAACTGATCAGATAAGGGCTGGTCATTTCTTTAATATTTAAAGTTTCTTTTTCACAGTCTGGCCTGAAGCTTTGTGCCTATTTGATTTGTACAACACAGAGCTGGCTGATGCTGGCGAATAGAGACAAATATCATCTTTTCAGAACTGAAAATGACTCCATTGTTTCCTGTGACTCCCTTCAACCATAAGGCTGTGTTCAAAAAGCTGGGGGTGGGACAGATGGCTGCTTTCATGGGAGAGGAGAATTCTGATCCCCCACCCCACCAACCACCATACTTTAGGCTTCTCCTGTTATCGTTCCTAGACCACTGGAAAGAAATCAAGACATTACTTTATTGGATCAGGATCATTTATAAATAGCAGAACCACTTTCTGCTTTGCTGCAGTTCATGATATTGAGATGAGTGAATTAAAGTAAACGGCTATTAGAGAAAGTAGGGGAGTGAATTTTAATGTAGCATACCGCAGACCTTCCTTTGGAATCTTTTCCAATCGCAACCATGTGTAGGCAATGGGGTCAGCACTTTGGGACTTGTAAGCCAGGTCCTTGCACCTGGATACAAGGCTCTGGGCAGGCCAGGCCAAATGGAGGAGGATGGAGCTCTGGGCCTCACACCACCTCCCACACCCCACCTCACCTCACCCCACTCCACCACCTGCTGAGGCTGAAGTTAACGTTTCCACTAAGCTTCATTCTGTGGTTCCAGAGGAAGAAAGTACCTCCTGTGCAGAAGTGTTCTGTCTCTGATAGAAAAGGCTCCAGAATCAAGAACAATTCTAGGGAAAAAAGAGGAAAGGGGTGTGTGTGTGTGTGAGAGAGAGAGAGAGAGAGAGACAGAGACAGAAACAGAGACAGAGACAGAGAGAGGAGGAGGGAGAGATAAGAGAGGGAGGAGTTGAGAAAGAGGACATGAACTCAGTCCTGGCTTTCTCACATCTTTGGCTCTCTGCTCTCAATAGGCTGGGTCAGTACATCCTGCTGAAAACACACCCTCCCTTCCCTCAGAAACCTGAGGGAAACTTTGACTTCATTCACTGGTCTGGTTTGGGCATTGGAACAAATACTTTAACTTGGCTTTATGTTTGGCCTTTTGTGACACCCTGAGGTCTCTCTCTCTCTCTCTTTCACACACACACACACACACACACACACACACACTTCATACTCCCATATTAAAGTAGGATTCTCCTATTTTATGCAGGGAGCTGTGAGGACTGAAATACTAAGGTGTAGTAACAGAGTGCAAGAAAGAAAAGAGTGGGAAGAAAATTCACTCAAAAGGACTGTGAGTGTGCAGATGGGGCTGTTTTTTACATTTTATTTTGAACTCATTTCAGACTACAAAAAAGCACAAAGTACTTTTTACAGAAAAATACAGAAAGGACAAAGAATTCCTGTATACTCTTCATCTGATTTGCTTATCATTTTCTCTCTCTGTATATATTTTCTTTTCTGAACTAGTTGCAGATAAGTTGCAGATATGATGCCGCTTTATCTCTAAATACTTGAGCATGCATTTACAAAAAAAAAAAAGAAAAAGACATTCCCTTTCATAACCTCAATACCTTATCAAAATCAGGAAAATAATATTGACGAAATACTATTCTCTAAACTACATGTCTTTTTCAAATTTCATCAATTTTCCCAATAATGTTCTTTACATCAAAAGATAAAAATGTTTTTGATCTGAAATCCAATCCCAGATTACACATTGCACGTCTCTTCAGGTTCGCTCAATTAGGATAGTTCCCGAGTCTTTGTCATTCTTGACACTGACATTAAAGAAATAGAATAGACTGTCCATCATTCTGGGACTGTCTGATGTTTCCTCACAATGAGATTCAGGTTGTACATTTTTGGCAGGAATACCACAGAGCTGATATTATGTCCTTCTTAGCGCATCACCTCAGGAGAAACAGGATATTGATCTGTCCTATTTGTCCCTTGTGACGTTAACTTTGATCACTTGGTTCAGGTGGGGTCTGCCAAGCCTCTCCACTCTCAATATACTTTTTTTTTAAAAATCAATAAGTATTTTATGAGGAGATACTTAGAGATTGTATAAATATACTGTTTCTCATCAAACTTTTATCCACTACACATCCATTGCTAGTTCTTGCCTGAATCAATTATTGCTCTGAAAGTTGCCAAATGATGACTTTCTAGTACCATTATTTCTTCTATATTTATTAGTTGAAATTTTACTGTATGACAGGGCTTTCCCTTTCCTCCATTTATTTATTTGTATCAGTATGGACTTATAGTTCTT